>NC_057803.1:570008274-570087495 GCF_018294505.1 Triticum aestivum | reverse complement strand
CACACACACACCCTTAGTTGTGAATTGATGGTTGACATGCAACTGGGAGCCCCGACAAACACACCCTTAGTTGCGACTCGATAGTTGAGTTGCAACTGGAGACCACGACAAGAAAACACATGCCCTTAGTTGCGAGTTGATCGTTGACATGCAACTGGGGACCACGACAAAACAAAAGACGCCCTCAGTTGCGAGTTGATTGGTGTCTTACAACTGGGGCCCTGACAAAACAAACACACCCTTAGTTGCGAGTAGATGGTCGACAAACAAACATGGCCCGACAAACACTCTCCCCTCCCCCCTAGTTGCGCTTCGATGGTTGGCATGCAACCGGGATCGGCCCTGACAAACACTCTCCCCTCCCCCCTAGTTGTGAGTCGATGGCTAACTTGCAACTAGGGCCCGTACAACAAACACACACGCCCTTAGTTGCGAGTCGATGGTTGATATGCAACTGGGAGCTCCGACAAGAACACACACCCTTAGTTGCGAGTCGATGGATGACTTGCAACTGGGGGCCCTGACAAGCACGCGCTTAGTTGTGAATCGATGGTTGACATGGAACTGGGGACCACGATAAGAACACACACGCCCTTAGTTGCGAGTCTATGGTAGGCTTGCAACTAGCCGCCCTGACAAACACGCCCTTAGTTGCGAGTTGATGGTTGAGTTGCAACTAGGGACCACGATAAGAACACACACACCCTTAGTTGCGAGTTGACGGTTGACATGTAACTAGGTACCATGACAAACAAAACACACCCTTAGTTGCGAGTTGATGGTTCGCTTGCAACTAGGGGTCCCGACAAAACAAACACACCCTTAGTTGTGAGTCGATGGTCGACAAACAAACACGCCCCGACAAACACTCTCCCCTCCCCCTAGTTGTATGTCTATGGTTGACATGCAACTGGGGGATCAACAAACACACAAACCCCCTCCTCCCTAGTTGCAAGTTTATGGTTTACTTGCAACTGGTTCCTTTACAAACATCCTTTGCTCCCCTAGTTGCGAGTCGATGGTTGACATGCAATTGGGGGACCCGACAAACACACTTCCCTCCCCCTAGTTGCGAGTCGATGGTTCACTTGCAACCGGGGTCGGCCCCCGACAAAACACTCTTGCCACCCCTAGTTGCGAGTCGATGGTTGACTTGCAACCGGGGACGGCCCCGACAAACACTGTCGGCTCCCCTAGTTGCGAGTTGATGATTGACTTGCAATTGATCTGAATTCTACACATTTCTACCCTTTATCTAGACAAAAAACTTGTAATTGTTCCCTTTATATAAAACAGGCTCTCGTCTGGGAATCGGGATGGACTCTACAAATTCTTTACCAGGCCATAAAACATGCACAAAGAAAACAAACAAAAACAAACGCACCCCACACGACTATATATATGGGGCCATGTGAAAAGAAACGTGAGAACAGATGACACAAAAACAATCATGACAAAGAGGACGCGCAACAAAGGAGAACAAGCTGACACGAGCGTGCATGAACAAGTTTGTACGAACATTAAAGTAAACAAATTAGACGGTTACAGACTTAGATGAGACATCACTAACTCATATCCCGATGAGATTTAGCAAATCCAAAACAAAAAAAATCTAGTCACGATGTCCTCTAGCTACACAGTTGAACCAAAAATAACCACAAACGGGAAATAAAAAGACGCGTGGCCGTCCACAAAAAATCTACAACGCACAAAATAAACCCCAATACACAAAATATTAAAGCGGCTCACTAAGGAAAGTCCTATCGGGCCTCAATGCTTCACGAGGGACAACAAAAGACGCACGGGCAAATGGGCTGACAAGTAGATACCAAACGCACGGGTCTCGCTCGAAAAAATGACAAGATCAATTTTTTGGCGACATTTAAAGTGAACAGATGGCATAATGAAGAAAGGTTCTTGAATTTAGGAAAGATAAGTAAAAGAAAAAAGGGAAAGTCAAACGAAAAAATAAAAAGAAATGGAATATATGGAAAATAGAAAATATAAATAAATAACATCCTTCACTAGAACATGAAAAACATATAAGCAAACGGCCCCCCAACTGTTCGGCTCTCCAATATATACAACGCAGGCCAAAATAAGAATAAACAATTTAAACGGCTAATCACGCAGCGAAAATTGCCCAACAAAAGATGCATGCATGAACGGGAAGACAAGTTGACACGGGACGCATGACGCGGCACGGAACGCACACGACAAAACAACCCACAATCAAGATTTGCACAACATTTAAGACAAACAGATCGAATGATCAGAAACTTATATAAGACATTGCCAGATGTCATGTCGATGAGAATTAGCAAATCCTATTAAATAAAGTCCATGAATTAAAACAAATTAGTAAAGAAGGAAAAACAACAAAAAAATCGAATCGAGAAAAGTATATTTTTCCTCGTGAGAACAAACTCCAATTCACAAGCAAAAAAAAAAACTCCGATGCTGAAGTGCACTGGCTTGAAATGAACATGGGTTGTTAACAGGCACAAAAAAAACAATCATGTGGGGAATCGTAGCCCATATCCCACATGACCCACACTAGCGAGCGCTCGACACAAAGTCAACAGGCACAACACGAACGAGATGCAAAGGCACACCAGCACGCGCGCGAGACACAACAACGTAAAAAACAGATTTGCATGAATCTTGCAGCCTCTAATCCTATGATGGACAACTTAGATGTGACATAACTAAAAAACATCTAGATGTGAATTAGTCAATCCGTTTACATAATACAAGTACAAATACGGGTAGGCAGAATAGGACCTACTGAACTACTGCAGTGTGAGGAAGACGGGGGCTTCGGTGCTTGCGTCGTTCCTGGCTGTGTGGACTGTGGATGAACAACGCCGGTGTCTGCATCTCCAGTCACGCGGATGAAACGACCGCGGCGACGCGTTCCGCAACGCGAGGAGGATGCGCGACGACGTCGAGTGCGTCCCCGACGCGCAGAGAGAGTGGTGAGGGAGGAGGGCTTGGCGGAGGATCTTGAACCTACCAAGGGAACAGGGGAGGCGGTCGTGGGCCAAGGACGGCGGTGGTTGGAACCCTAGCTGTTGTAGGTGCGTCTCTCGCTTAGGCTGAAGGCTAAAACGACGGGATAACAGGAAAACGCTTCGTGCGCAAGAGGTGGAGGTGTGGGCACGGGGAGGTTAGCGCTAAATTGGGGAAAGTGGGAAACAGCGCATCATTTTTTTGCATGTAAAACAACACATCCTGTTATATCGTTGCTAGACATATGTTGGTATAGGGGGGTTCTTCTTGTAATGGCGGAATCCAAACGGAATGAAACCTTCGCGATGATATTTCTTGGACCAAAAGCAAACCATAAGACTTCAAGATGAAGTCTGGAACTCCGTGAGGCGTCCACGAGGCGGGAGGGCGCGCCTAGGGGGGTAGGCACGCCCCCCACCCTTGTGGGCCCCACGAAGCTCCATCGACGCACTTCTTCCGCATATATATACTCTTATACCCTAGAAACATCAGGGGGAGCCACGAAACCACTTCTCCACCGCCGCAACCTTCTGTACCCGTGAGATCCCATCTTGGGGCCTTTTCCGACGATCTACCGGAGGGGGAATCGATTACGGAGGGCTTCTATATCAACACAATAGCCTCTCCGATGAAGCGTGAGTATTTTACCACAAACCTTCAGGTCTATAGTTATTAGCTAGATGGCTTCTTCTCTCTCTTTGATCTTCAATACAAAGTTCTCCTCAATGTTCTTGGAGATCTATTCGATGTAATACTCTTTTGCGGTGTGTTTGCCGAGATCCAATGAATTGTGGGTTTATGTACTTGATTATCTATGCATATTATTTGGTTCTTCTCTGAATTCTTATATGCATGATTTGATATCTTTGCCAGTCTCTTTGAATTATCGGTTTAGTTTGGCCTACTAGATTGATCTTTCTTGCAATGGGAGAAGTGCTTAGCTTTGGGTTCAATCTTGCGGTGTCCTTTCCCAGTGACAGTAGGGGCATCAAGGCACGTATTGTATTTTTGCCATCGAGGTTAAAAGAAGGGGTTTATGTCATATTTCTTGAGTCTATCCCTCTACATCATGTCATCTTGCTTAATGTGTTACTCTGTTTTTATGAACTTAATACTCTAGATGCATGCTGGATAGCGGTCGGTGTGTGGAGTAATAGTAGTAGATGCAGAATCATTTTGCTCTACTTGACACAGACGTGATGCCTATATTCATGATCATTGCCTTAAATATCTTCATAGCTACGTGCTTTTCTATCAATTTCTCAGCAGTAACTTTTTCACCCACCGTAATACATGCTATCTTGAGAGAAGCCACTAGTGAAACCTATGCCCCCGGGTCTCTTTCTTATTATATTCCATCTCTTTTATTTACATCGCATCTCGTTTACTATTTTTCAATCTTTACTTTCCAATCTATACAACAAAATACCAAAAACTATTTATCTTACTATCTTTATCAGATCTCACTTTCGCAAGTGACCGTGAAGGGATTGGCAACCCCTTTATCGCGTTGGTTGCGAGGTTCTTGATTGTTTGTGCAGGTACTAGGTGACTTGAGAGTTGTCTCCTACTGGATTGATACCTTGGTTCTTAAAAACCGAGGGAAATACTTATGCTACTTTGCTGCATCACCCTTTCCTCTTTAAGGGAAAACCAACGCATGCACAAGAGATAGCAAGAAGGAATTTCTGACGCCGTTGCCGGGGAGATCTATGCCAAGTCAAGACATACCAAGTATCCATCATAAAGTCTTCTCCCTCGCATTACATTATTTGTTGTTCGCCTCTCGTTTTCCTCTCCCCCACTTCACCTTTGCTATTTATTCGCCCCTTTTCCGTTCATCTCTTTTTGATTGCTTCTTGTGAGTTCGTGTGTTACATCATTTGTTTCGCCTTCATGGCTAGCCTTCCTTTATCTCCCGATTTTGAAGTTCTTCACTTCAAACAAAGACAAAGAGAAAACCTAAAATATGCTTGGTATAGTATGATAGAATCCTATCGTAATTGCACTATAGAGGGAGATTTCAAGATTTTACTTCGTAATTTTTATGTTGGGCTAACCGTGTCCCATAGACAACTCTTGGATTTTGCCGCCAAAGGGAATTTTATTGAAATTGATCCCAGTATTGCACATGAGATTATAGAGGGAATAGTAGGAGTACTACCCCCACAAAAGGGACTACATCATACTCAAGAAGGAACCCAAGTTTTTCAGAAACTATGTGAAGTACAAAAATCTCTTGAACCTCTTAAAAATGTTAGTGGAAACCTTCACCGCATGAATATGTTGGTCACTCTTTGCAAATAAGCGGTTGGATGCTCTAGATATAAAAATCTCCGAGTATGAAGGGAAATGTAAGGAACCTCCCGGATTCGAGCATAACCCCATTAAAAAGATAAATACCGAAGATGACAACACCTAGATCTATTCTTGTTTTTATGCCTAGCTAGGGGCGTTAAACGATAGCGCTTGTTGGGAGGCAACCCAATTTTATTTTTGTTCATGTTTAGTAATAAATAATTCATCTAGCCTATGTTATGATTTTGTTTTTAAAGGTTTAATTAGTGTTTGTGCCAAGTAAATCCTTTAGGATCTTCTTGGGTGATTGTTGTTTGATCTTGCTGATAAAAATAGAAAGTACGCGCTCACGAAAATAATTTTCATTTTTTATCAGAGAGCGATAAAATACCAATTCCAACTGCAGTAGATCAATATACACATTTTCCTGGTCGTCCTAATTTTTCAGAATTTTTGGAGTTACAAAAGTATTCGAAACCTACAGATTGCTACAGACTGTTCTGTTTTTGACAGATTTTGTTTTTCGCGTGTTGTTTGCTTATTTTGACGAATCTATGGCTAGTATCGGGGGGTATGAACCATAGAGAAGTTGGAATACAGTAGGTTTAACACCAATATAAATAAATAATGAGTTAATTACAGTACCTTAAGGTGGTGGTTTATTTTCTTATACTAACGGAGTTAATGAGATTTTCTGTTGAGTTTTGTGTTGTGAAGTTTTCAAGTTTTTGGGTAAAGATTTGATGGATTTTGGAACAAGGAGTGGCAAGAGATAAGCTTGGGGAAGCCCAAGGCACCAAAGGTAAAATTCAAGAACAACCAAAAGCCTAAGCTTGGGGATGCCCCGGAAGGCATCCCCTCTTCCGTCTTCATCTATCGGTAACTTTACTTGAGGCTATATGTCGGAGTAAATAGCCATGGGTAGCCTAGCCGGCTTCCCCTGGCCCTTCTAAAAAAATTACAAGCCTGTCCGGCTCTCAAGAACCCAAGACATGGGGCCGCCTTCCCCTTGTTGGCTGTCATCCAGGCCGGCTTTCGGAAGGCGCCCGACTTTAGCCCTCATGAAGAAAGCCACGGGAGGGCCGACTTCGGGAAGCCGGCCGCGAGAAGGCCGACTCCAAGAAGCCGGCTCCCATAAAGCGATCGAGACCGTACACTCAAAGTTTGCATCCACCTAGTGGCGATATGACGGGGCGTGGCTATAGTGGAGCCTGCCACCCCCGAATCCCGGAGCACGCCTGGCACAGTGCGCCATACGGAGTGGGCATGACCCGTCCGGCGCGGCACTGTTGCCATGTTGACCCTGGTGTCACCCACATCGGGCCGCTAGCGCGGCCCACAGATGGTGGGCCCCTTCGGGCAGAGAGACACCCGAAGGCGGCCATGCCTCCCCCCAGTCGGCCCAAGACAGAGCCGGCTCCCCGCAGCCGGCTTGCCACCTCCCTCAAAGGAGACGCCCCATTAAGGAGACAAGACGCGATGAGGCTACAGCGATCGCCCGACGGGCGGCGGCACTGTAGCCGTGCCTACCACGACGAAGCCCACGTCACCAAGATGGAGCCACAGTGATCAGCCGCCGACCAGGTCCTGGACAGTGGGGCCTGCCTATCGACCAAGGGGCCGGCAGCCGGCGGGACCCACCAGTCGGCGGGCCCCAGCAGCCGGCGCAGAAGCCGGCGAGGGCAGTCACAGACGGCTGGGCCCTGCGCCCAGTCGGATTACCATTGTACCCCCGGGGGTAGGCCTATATAAACCCCCCGGGGCACCCATGCAAAGGGTTCGACCCCCTGCTAGTCCTAGACACCACACAAGGAGAAGAAGCAGGCTAGCCGTGCCCTTCTTCCTCCTCCCACCGAACAGCTCAAGGAGCATTGTGTAGCTACTTGTCCATCTAGTGATCATGCGGAGACCCCGCAGAGCAGCAGTAGGGGTGTTATCTCCACAGAGAGCCTCGAAGCTGGGTAAGATCCGCCGGCGTGCATGTCTTCGCCTTATCCCGTTTTCAGGCACCGGCGACATCTTACTGGCTCCCACAATGATAAGCCATCCGTTGGCATATGTCGCACCTACCACCCGACATTTGGCGCCCACCATGGGGCCAGGTGCACCGTCGTCCGGAGACCTGTTCTGGACGGGAACCCTCTTCCTCCCCCGTGAGCATAGCCAGCCCGGCACGCCCGATGGCGCTTGCCACGACGCGCTGCAAGGTGTCACCAACGCCTGCGCAGCGAGCAGCCTCGCTGATCTCCTCGACAAGACCCTCATCTCCGACGAGCTCGCCTCCGATGCGGGCACCGACCACCTCGCCAACCTCCTCGGCCAGCTCCATGTCTCCAGCGAGCCCGCTGTGGATCTGGAGTCGGTTGGCTCCACCGATCCGATGTCTGTCGACTCCGACACGGCCTCGTTCGACACCTTCCCCACCAACGTCGCGATCTACAATGACCCGCTTCCCCGAGCCGGTGGCTGCGACGCTGTCACCACCGAGGTGATGGTCATCAGCCACAACGGCGCTGCTGACGAGAGCGCCCACGACGCCCCGCACGCGGCGGCCCATGACTTGTCCACCCCCCTCCCAGCTGATGCCAACGACAAAGCACTGGAGGCGCGCCGCCTTGGCCTCTGTAGGATCGAAAGTATGTCTAGAGGGGGGGGGGTGATTAGACTACTTGACCAAATAAAAACTTAACCTTTTCCCAATTTTAGTTCTTGGCAGATCTTAGCTATTGTAGGACAAGTCAAGCAATCATCACACAATTCAAGCAAGCATGCAAAGAGTATATTGGCAGCGGAAAGTAAAGCATGCAACTTGCAAGAATGTAAAGGGAAGGGTTTGGAGAATTCAAACGCAATTGGAGACACGGATGTTTTTCCCGTGGTTCGGATAGGTGGTGCTATCCTACATCCACGTTGATGGAGACTTCAACCCACGAAGGGTAACGGTTGCGCGAGTCCACGGAGGGCTCCACCCACAAAGGGTAACGGTTGCGCGAGTCCACGGAGGGCTCCACCCATGAAGGGTCCACGAAGAAGCAACCACCCACAAAGGGTCCACAAAGAAGCAACCTTGTCTATCCCGCCATGGCCATCGCCCACGAAGGACTTGCCTCGCTAGCGGTAGATCTTCACGAAGTAGGCGATCTCCTTGCCGTTACAAACTCCTTAGTTCAACTCCATAATCTTGTCGGAGGCTCCCAAGTGACACCTAGCCAATCTAGAAGACACCACTCTCCAAGAAGTAACAAATGGTGTGTAGGTAATGAACTCCTTGCTCTTGTGCTTCAAATGATAGTCTCCCCAACACTCAACTCTCTCTCATAGGATTTGGATTTTGTGGAAAGAAGATTTGAGTGGAAAGCAACTTGGGGAAGGCTAGAGATCAAGATTCATATGGTAGGAATGGAATATCTTGGTCTCAACACATGGGTAGGTGGTTCTCTCTCAGAACATATGAGTTGGAATTGTGTATGTGTTCTGATGACTCTCTCCACGAATGAAGAGGAGGTGGAGGGGTATATATAGCCTCCACACAAAATCCAACCGTTACACACCGTTTTCCAATCTCGGTGGAACCAAATCAACAAACTCGGTCGGACCGAAAAGGTAAACCTAGTGACCGTTAGAGATTTTCGGTGGGACTGACATGCAACTCGGTAGGACCGATATGGTTAGGGTTTGGGCATAACGTAATCTCGGTGAGACCGATTACACAAACTCGGTGAGACTGATTTTGGTAATTAGCTAACCAGAGAGTTGGTCAGGCAAACTCGGTGGGACCGATGTGCTCTTTCGATGAGGCCGAAAAGTTACAAAAAGGAAACACTGAATTTACATTGCAATCTCGGTGGGACCGATTCGCTCTTTCGGTGAGACCGAAAAGTTACGAAAGGGAAACAGAGAGTTTGCAATCCCATCTCGATGAGACCGAGATCCCTATCGGTAGAACTGAATTGCTAGGGTTTGGCAGTGGCTTATGACAAGTGAAACTCGGTGGCGCCGGATAGAAAGAATCGGTAGGACCGAGTTTGGCTTAGGGTTTAGGTCATATGTGGATATGGGAAAGTAGCTGAGGATTTTGGAGCATATCATTAAGCACATGAAGGAAGAGGCTCATTAAGCAACACCTCATCCCTCCTTGATAGTATTGGCTTTTCCTAAAGACTCAATGTGATCTTGGATCACTAAAATATAAAATGAAGAGTCTTGAGCTTTTGAGCTTGAGCCAATCCTTTGTCCTTAGCATTTTGAGGGTTCCACTTTCACATCCATGCCATGCCAATCATTGAGCTTTCCTGAAATAGTCATCTTGGAATAGCATTAGCTCAATGAGCTATATGTTGTTATGAATTACCAAAACCACCTAGGGATAGTTGCACTTTCAATCTCCCCCTTTTTGGTAATTGATGACAACATATAGATCAAAGCTTCGACAAATGATAATAAGCATGAAATATATCGTCGCTTTGAGAAGTATGTGATAAGTAAGAGCTCCCCCTAAATTTGTGCATATTTAAAATTTGCTTTGGACTGCAAATGCACAAGGAGTTAGAGTCATGGGTTACTCTTCCATGTCACATACATCTTGGCTTCTTGTCCAACAAAATTGTCTCATAGAAGTCCTGCTGTTCCTTAGTGTGGAACCTGTAGTCAACAGCAGTCCTTCTCCTTGAAGCATACGGATCTGCTTCTCTCCACTTCCTCAGCCCTGAGTCTCTCCTGAGCTTCATATCCTCAGCCACAGGATGACCATCGTTGTGGTCTGGGATCTTGGGCTTGAGTTTTCTGAGTACTTGCTCTTCATCATGTTCTTCTACAGCTTCAGGCACTGGGGCCTTGTTCTTCTCAGCTGCAAGTATGCTCCTTGTATTTCTCTTTGGTGCAGACTTGGGCTTGGAGGCAGCTTTGGGTGCTTCTTTGGGCTTAGATGTGGCAGCCCCTGATCTTATAGCATCACCCATAAGCTTAGGTGCCTTAGGTGCTGGTGCAGCAACCTCTTCTTCTTCCTCTTCTTCCATGATGGAAGCCTTTCCAAGCACTCTGGCTACGGTCTTCTTGACCCTTTCCTTCCTCTTCTTGCCTTCAGTAGCAACTGGCTCTTTGGGTGCAGGCTTTTCAGGAATCTGAGTTGAAGCTCTGGCCTTTGGCATAGGCTGCCTACCTGCTGGCCTTTTGATCTTTAACTCTGGCTTTGTGCCCTGTGCTGGCTCAACTCTCTTTGATGTGGCTTCCTCTTCCTCTGCCACATAATCTTCATCCTCAGAATCTGAAGTTCTCTTCTTCCTCTGTCTGGTGGCAGCTTTTGGCAAATTGCTAGGGGTGCTCCTGCTGCCTTCATCAGAAGAACTGGAGGGACTAGTGCCCTCACTCATGTGCACTTGCTGTTCTGACACATTCTGGCTGTCACTCTGATCTGACATGATGAACAAGTTGTCTGCTGACCCTGTGAATAGTTTATAGATGAGGTAGAATAGATGAGCATCACAAAATGCATAGATTTTTGCAAAAGAATGATCCAAAAACTTAGTTTTAGTTTCCCACTGAAATCATCTCGGATCTACCGATTTTTAAACTCGGTGATACCGAAGCAGTTTTGGAACCTAAACTGGTGAACTCGGTCGGACCGAGTCACAGTTCGGTGGCACCGAGACTGCTAGGGTTTCACAAAGTTCCAAAATCGGTCACACCGATAAGTAATTCTCGGTCAGACCGAGTCTCACTTGTGCAATGGCATAAGCCAAATCGGTGGGACCGAGTTTTTCAACTCGGTGGGTCCGAGATGGTTTCGGCGGAAACCTAACCCTAAAATTTTCGAATCAAACCTAATCTACGAGCGCATTGACTGGATAGGAGTGTTTCAATCGTGGCAAGAATCATGATGATCACAATGTGCTAAGAATCGGATTGGAGAATAGCACAAAGATCGAGTCCATACCCTAGTTCGGCGGAGACTCGCTACGGCGGCAATGGCGGGGTAGAATTCTGTTGATGGCGATGGAGACCAGCGACTGGAGGCGGCTGGCGGCGAGGAGACGATCCGGAGACCACGTTGGTAGAGCAGGCTATCGCGCGGGCGAAGGGGTTCGGAGAAATTTCCAAATTTTTGCCCGTGACTATATATAGCCCGACCCTGTCGGTGTGACTGAGTGGAACAACTCGGTGGCACCGAGATTCATAACTACAAGCAGTTACTAAAACTCGGTGTGACCGAAAGGTTCAAATCGGTTGCACCGAGATCAAAAACCTAGATCAACTTAATGATCTCGGTAGGACCGAAAGTGGGGTATCGGTCAGACCGAGAATCATAAAGAGGTTTTGGAAGTTTAAGTCTATGACGAATCAGGGACTCCGAGCGCTCCTCACACATTGTGGTTCGAATCTGACTTGATCAAATTTTGTGATGTAGCATGAATAGAGTTTGAGACGAGAAAAGCATAGATAGCTAGAGGAGGTTCTTAGGCATTCTTGTGCATCCACTTGGCAAAACGAAATAAAACCAAACAATCAAAACAACAAGTGGATGTCCTCGAATGAGTAAAATATGCAACCAGCATGCTCACACAATAAGACAGCAAATGAAATATGTGACAAGGCATGCACAACCAATTCTAGCATCTATCAAGCAATTTGCGATGACAAGGTCATCTATATATGAGTATATTGACTTAGGAGTCAAGTGAGAACACTTGATCATAGGTCATACTCATCGTTTAAGCTCAAGTGGGGTTACCACTTTTACATAAGGCATTGTTGTGTTCACATCTTTAGAGTTGCTTTATCTCAAGTCTTAGAGTAAAGCTCCCCCTAGATGTGATATCCCCCCTTAGAGGGATGAACTAACCTCGGGTTTTGTCGATGATGACTTCATGTAGATGTTGAAGATGTGGATGCTCAATGTTGATGTAGATCACTTGGAGCTATCCATTTGAGTGAATTGCACTTTCAATACCTACATGGGTTAGTCCCACAAGGAACAAACAAGGATATCCATAGACATAGAGTGATGCACACACAAGATGATGTCCATGAAAACTTTTAGGTTACCTTGTCCCTTGTCTTACCATCAAGAGGGTTTGTGACTCCTTGAACTAGAGCAAGATGTGGAAGTTGATTGCACTTGTTCTTGCCAAAATGATAAGAGTGAAGTATGTTGGCGGAGTCACCCTCAAGAACTCTCTAGTTCTTCTTCTTTTGGATCCACACCATCTTGATGGGAATCCTTGGAGTTGTAGTCGTACTTGATGAAGTGGAACTTGAAGTAGTCTTGGGAATCCACTTGACTAAGGTCTTAGGAGCTTCTTCAAATGCATCAATTTCCTCTTGAAGCTTGTCCTTGCCTTTTTGCTTGTAGTCTTGTGGTGGAAGATCATCTTGAGCTTGTGTCCCCTTGAAAGAAGTATCATACTTCTCTTGTTGAGGAACAAACTTTGTCTTGGGGTATTGATCTTCTTCCCACTCAACTCCATTGGCATTGAACTCTCGTTCAAAACCAACACCTTGATTCTTCCGGTGCATTCCTTGCTTGCGCACAATTTCCTCGAATTGCTTACTCCCAGCAAGGCTTTTGTACACTCCTTTCTCTATAATTCCCTTCAATAAGCTATTTTCTTGCTCAAGTGTAACTTGGCTAAGAGAATCATTAGTGGAATCAAGAGAACTACTAGAAGCAACAGTATTGGATTTAGCATGGTCATTGTTACTGCTAGAGGAAGAATCTTTCTTGTTCTTGTTACTAGACTTGACTTGAGGCATGTAAGTGGATAAGAGTAAACGCTTGGCAATGTAAGAAGAACTTTTCTTGCGGAGATCATCATTGATTGCTTTTAAGAACTCATGCTCTTGCTCAAGATTGAGCTTTTCAAAGCGTAATTTCTCATGAGCTCTTAAAAGTTCTCGATGATCTTCGAAGATAGTTTCATGAGCTAACTTAAGAGTGTTTAGTTCTTTAGTTAGAGCCTCAATCTTCTCCTTATCATTGTCATTCGTTTTATCTTGATTAGCATGATTAATTGACTTTTCATCACAGTATTCATCACTAGAGTTGTCAACAAGCAAATCATCACCTAACAAGTCATCTTCATCACTATTGAAATCAACATATTCGGGGTGTGTGACCTTAGGACCTTTGGCCATGAAGCATCTTCCAATTCCTTCATTTGGTGAGTCAAATATGTCGTAGGAGTTGGTTGACACAAGTGCTAGACCGGCAACACCTTCATCTTGAGTATCTTCGGAGTCGGAGTGATAACTTCTCTCGGAGTGGCTGTCGGAGTCGGAGCCGGATACCCATTCACCAACATGAGCTTGATGTCTTCGTTTTGTGTAGCTCCTTGATGATTTTTCCTTCCTTTCCGAATCCTTGCTTCTCCGTGAGTATCTTCGTTCATAACGATCATCTCTACTCCTTCTCTCTCTTGGTGGTGATTCTTTGCTTCTTCTTTTTGGAGAATCTTCTCTTCTCTTGTAGGGAGCCGTACACTCATTGGAATAGTGTCCGGGTCTTCCACAACTGTAGCAGTTTTTCTCTCGACTAGAAGATCTTTTGTCATTGTAGGACCTTGACTTGAAGCTTCTATCTTTGCTTCTACTCTTGTAGAACTTGTTGAAGTTCTTCACCATTAAGCTCAATTCTTCATTGAAGTTTTGTTTCTCACTTGATGATGTAGGGGCTTCACATGAGGCTTTGTAGGCACCACTTGATTTGTTGTGAAGTTCCTCTTTATCCTTAAGTGACATCTCATGAGCAACAATTCTTCCAATCACCTCCGTTGGCTTGAGATCTTTGTAATTGGGCATCATTTGGATCAATGTGCACACGGTGTCATATTTTCCATCCAAGGCTCTTAGAATCTTCTTGATGATGAATCTATCGGTCATCTCTTCACTTCCTAAGCCGGCAATCTCATTTGTGATGAGAGCAAGCCTAGAGTACATTTCAGCGACACCTTCACCATCCTTCATTTTGAACTTGTCAAGTTGACTTTGAAGCACATCCAACTTGGATTCCTTGACGAAGTCGGTACCTTCGTGAATATCAATCAAAGTGTCCCAAATTTCCTTTGCATTCTCAAGATGGCTGATTTTGTTGAATTCTTCGGGGCACAATCCGTTGAAGAGAATATCACAAGCTTGAGCATTGTATTGCAACATCTTCAATTCATCCGCGGTAGCTTCACGGTTTGGTTCTTTCCCATCAAAGAAGTCACCTTGCAAACCAACACACACAATAGCCCAAATGGCGGGGTTATGTCCAAGAATATGCATTTTCATTTTATGCTTCCAACTAGCAAAATTAGTACCATCAAAGTAAGGACCTCTACGGTGATAATTTCCCTCGCTAGACGCCATACTCTCCTAGGTTGTGAAACCAAGGCTATGACCACCAAAAGCTATGGAGATCAAAGCAAATGGAGACCAAATCTCTGATATCACTTGTAGGATCGAAAGTATGTCTAGAGGGGGGGGGTGATTAGACTACTTGACCAAATAAAAACTTAACCTTTTCCCAATTTTAGTTCTTGGCAGATTTTAGCTATTGTAGGACAAGTCAAGCAATCATCACACAATTCAAGCAAGCATGCAAAGAGTATATTGGCAGCGGAAAGTAAAGCATGCAACTTGCAAGAATGTAAAGGGAAGGGTTTGGAGAATTCAAACGCAATTGGAGACACAGATGTTTTTCCCGTGGTTCGGATAGGTGGTGCTATCCTACATCCACGTTGATGGAGACTTCAACCCACGAAGGGTAACAGTTGCGCGAGTCCACGGAGGGCTCCACCGACAAAGGGTAACGGTTGCGCGAGTCCACAGAGGGCTCCACCCACGAAGGGTCCACGAAGAAGCAACCACCCACAAAGGGTCCACAAAGAAGCAACCTTGTCTATCCCACCATGGCCATCGCCCACGAATGACTTGCCTCACTAGCGGTAGATCTTCACGAAGTAGGCGATCTCCTTGCCCTTACAAACTCCTTGGTTCAACTCCACAATCTTTTCGGAGGCTCCCAAGTGACACCTAGCCAATCTAGGAGACACCACTCTCCAAGAAGTAACAAATGGTGTGTAGGTAATGAACTCCTTGCTCTTGTGCTTCAAATGATAGTCTCCCCAACACTCAACTCTCTCTCATAGGATTTGGATTTTGTGGAAAGAAGATTTGAGTGGAAAGCAACTTGGAGAAGGCTAGAGATCAAGATTCATATGGTAGGAATGGAATATCTTGGTCTCAACACATGAGTAGGTGGTTCTCTCTCAGAACATATGAGTTGGAATTGTGTATGTGTTCTGATGGCTCTCTCCACGAATGAAGAGGAGGTGGAGGGGTATATATAGCCTCCACACAAAATCCAACCGTTACACACAGTTTTCCAATCTCGGGGGAACCGAATCAACAAACTCGGTCGGACCGAAAAGGTAAACCTAGTGACCGTTAGAGATTTTCGGTGAGACTGACATGCAACTCGGTAGGACCGATATGGTTAGGGTTTGGGCATAACGTAATCTCGGTGAGACCAATTACACAAACTCGGTGAGACCAATTTTGGTAATTAGCTAACCAGAGAGTTGGTCAGGCAAACTCGGTGGGACCGATCTGCTCTTTCGGTGAGACCGAAAAGTTACAAAAAGGAAACACTGAATTTACATTGCAATCTCGGTGGGACCGATTCGCTCTTTCGGTGAGACCGAAAAGTTACGAAAGGCAAACAGAGAGTTTGCAATCCCATCTCGGTGAGACCGAGATCCCTATCGGTAGAACCGAATTGCTAGGGTTTGGCAGTGGCTTATGACAAGTGAAACTCGGTGGCGCCGGATAGAAAGAATCGGTAGGACCGAGTTTGGCTTAGGGTTTAGGTCATATGTGGATATGGGAAAGTAGCTGAGGATTTTGGAGCATATCATTAAGCACATGAAGCAAGAGGCTCATTAAGCAACACCTCATCCCTCCTTGATAGTATTGGCTTTTCCTAAAGACTCAATGTGATCTTGGATCACTAAAATATAAAATGAAGAGTCTTGAGCTTTTGAGCTTGTGCCAATCCTTTGTCCTTAGCATTTTGAGGGTTCCACTTTCACATCCATGCCATGCCAATCATTGAGCTTTCCTGAAATAGTCATCTTGGAATAGCATTAGCTCAATGAGCTATATGTTGTTATGAATTACCAAAACCACCTAGGGATAGTTGCACTTTCACCCTCCTCGTAGAAGGCCGGAGGCTATCTTCCGTGAGACGCCTCACTGAGGCATACCAGCGCGAGGCTGACCGCGCCGCCTTCGGCACGCCGGCCCCGGGCGGGCCAAGCCGGGCCGGCATTGTCAAGCAACGCGGCACCGTCATCGCTGACACGCTGGGAGTCGACCGCCCAGTCTACGCCACTCCACTTGAGAACCTGCGCGCCGCCCAGGCGGCCGTAGACGAGCTGGACGGACTGGGGGCCGAAGAACTTCCCCACATGGCCCGACGCATCCAGCAGTTGATCGATGCAGCCGCGCAGCGGCACGAAGCCGACGCCCGCGCGGAAAGCCCTCCCCCGCGCCGAGATCATGGTGCGACGTCCCGGACGCCGACTGCGGGCAGAGACCGCCCGCGGCGCGAGAAAGAGCCGGCTGCCAGCCGAAGCCAAACCCGAATCTCCATCGAGCGAGACGCGGACGGCCATCCCCGAGCCATGGAATGGCGGGGCAACCCGCCTCCGCCTCGACCCCGTGGAGAGAGATATCCCACCCCGCCGCCAGTGGTTCACCCGACTCTCAGCGGCCGACTAGGTCGCCGCGAAGGAGTCGGTGAGAACGACGCCCGCCATCGAATTGACCGCCTGGCGCGATCCCTGGCGCTGGAAGAAGAAGATGATGTCGGTCCGCCTTGCTTCGGCCCCCGCATCCGCGACGAGCCCTTCCCCAAAGGGTTCTCGCTCCCAAGAGACATGCCCAAGTACAACGGCTCCGTGAAGCCGGAAGATTGGTTGATCGACTACTCCATGGCGGTTAGCATAGCCAACGGCAACCGGCGCGTTGCCGTGAAGTACGTGCCCCTCATGCTGCAAGGCACGGCGCGGACCTAGCTCAACAACCTCAAACCATGCAGCATCAACAGCTGGCTAGATTTCACCGAAGCTTTCATCCGCAACTTCACCAGCACCTACAAGCGGGCTCCCAAGCCCAGACAGCTCTCCTTGTGCGTACAAGGCCCCGCCGAGTCCACTCGCGACTACCTCACGCGTTGGGCCGAGCTCCGCAACTCTTGCGAAGGGGTGCACGAGGTGCAAGCCATAGAATACTTCACAGCCGGATGCCGAGAAGGCACCCTCCTCAAGCACAAGCTCCTCTGCGACGAGCCGACTACCCTCGACGAGCTTCTGGACATAGCGGACAAGTACGCCACCGCCGACTCCTCGATGAAGACCGAGCTTCGGGTAGACGCGTCCGGAAAAGTACTCAACCCGGCGCCCAAGACAACGGCTGGGGATTTCGGCCGACGCCCACACTCGAATGACCACAAGCGCAAGGGCCACGCGCCGCCTCCCGCCAGTCGGCAGGTGGCCACAGTTGAAGACGTGCCGCCTGAAGGGCAACCCGCGCCCAAGAAGCCCAAGGGCAGCAGGTCGGCTTGGCAGCCGGCCTTCTCCTACGAGCAAACTCTCGACGCCCCTGCAAGTTCCACAGCGGCGCGAAGCCGTCCAACCACACAACCCGAAAGTGCCATTGGCTCACCCGAATCTCCAAAGGCGAGGGGCTCACGCCGCCTCCGCCTGCCGGCCTGCCGCCTCCGGCCACTCGGCCCGCAGTCGGAGCCGTGCACGACGAATTCCCCGACGAGCAAGCAACCTACATCGTCTTTACAAGCCAGCCCGAAGACCGGCGCAGTAGACGCCGAGAGCACCAGGAAGTCAGCGTGGTCGCTGCCAACCCCGCCGGACACATGCATTGGTCAGAAAAGCCCATCAGCTGGAGCCGGGCCGACCATCCAGAGGTGATGCCGTCTCCCGGCTCTTATGCGTTGGTCCTGGAAGCCACCCTCGCGACGGACAGACGCACTGCCCGCTTCTCCCGTGTGTTGGTAGACGGCGGGAGCAGCATCAACAACATGTACCGTGACACCCTGGAGAAGCTAAATGTCAAGACGAAGCAGCTTGTGCCTACTCGGATAGTGTTTCATGGCATCGTACCCGGCCTGTCCCGCGCCCCCATTGGCAAGATCAAGATTGATGTACTTTTTGGGGACAAGGAGCATTTCTGCCGGGAAGCGATCTGGTTTGAAGTGGTGGACCTGGAGAGCCCTTACCATGCATTGCTTGGCCGACCTGCCTTGGCCAAATTCATGGCAGTTCCCCACTATGCATACCTCAAGATGAAGATACCAAGCACCAAAGGCGTCATCATCGTAGCCGACGATTACAAGAAGTCCTCTGAGTGCGCGGCAGCCAGCAGCTGGCTGGCCGAGTCCCTTGTGATTGCCGATGAAAAGAAGATGATGGACCGAGTCGTGGCCATAGCCGGCAAGCAGTCGGCCGTGTCCCCCGACCCCAAGGAGCATGATGCTCAAGGATCTTTCCAGCCGGCCAAGGAGACGAAGAAGATACCTCTTGACCCCGAGCACCCAGAGAGGTTTGCCGTCATCGGGGCAAACCTGAATAGCAAATAGGAAGGCGAGCTCGCCGATTTCCTCCGTGAGAATCGGGACATCTTTGCATGGTCCCCCAAGGACATGCTGGGTGTTCCGAGGAAATTCACCGAGCACAAACTACACGTCCGAGAAGACGCAAAGCCAGTCAAACAACCCCTTCGCCGACTATCGGAGGAGAAACACAAGATTGTAGGGGAGGAGATAGCCCGGCTTTTGGCAGCCGGCTTCATTATGGAAGTTTTCTTTCCAGAGTGGCTCGCCAACCCGGTCCTCGTGCTAAAGAAGAACAACAAGTGGCGCATGTGTATAGACTACACAAGCCTCAACAAGGCCTGCCCCAAAGATCCCTTTGCCCTGCCAAGGATTGACCAAGTGATAGACTCCACAGCCGGATGCGAGCTGTTGAGTTTCTTGGATGCTTACTCAGGATATCACCAGATAAAGCTGGATCCGGACGACCGCCTGAAGACCGCCTTCATCACACCATTTGGAGCCTTCTGCTACCTTACTATGACATTCGGCTTGAGAAATGCCGGTGCTACTTTTCAGCATTGCATGCAGAAGTGCCTCCTCAAGCAACTCAGCAGAAACGCCCACGTTTACATGGACGACATTGTGGTGAAGACGGAGAAGCGCGGCACCTTGCTGGGAGACCTCAAGGAAACGTTTGAGAACCTACGCCGATTCCAAATCAAGCTCAACCCCGAGAAATGTGTGTTCGGAGTACCAGCCGGCCAGCTCCTAGGCTTCCTGGTCTCCGAATGCAGCATCGAATGCAACCCGGTGAAGATCAAGGCCATCGAGAGAATGGCGATCCCCACCAAGCTTCGAGACATCCAAAATTTCACCGGATGCTTGGCCTCCTTGAACCGCTTCATCAGCCGGCTCAGAGAGAAAGCTCTCCCCCTCTACCGCCTCATGAAGAAGAGCACTCACTTTGAGTGGAACGACCAGGCTGACCAAGCTTTTCACGAGCTGAAGAAGATGCTGGCCACGCTGCCCGTCCTGGCGGCGCCGACTGAGAAAGAGCCCATGCTCCTCTACATCGCCGCAACCAGCCGGGTGGTCAGCACCGTCATCATAGTCCAACGCCCAGAAGAAGGCCGAGCCCAGACGATCCAGAGGCCGGTGTATTATTTGAGCGAGGTGTTGTCCGCTTCAAAACAAAACTACCCGCACTACCAGAAGATGTGTTATGGCGTGTACTTCACCGCCAAGAAGCTGAAGGCCTACTTTAAAGAGCATCCCGTCACGGTCGTATGCACCGCCCCGCTGGCCGAGATCATAGGCAGCCGGGACACATCCGGCCGGGTGGTGAAATGGGCCATCGAGCTGGCCCCTTACATGATCTTCTACCAGCCCCACACTGCCATCAAGTCCCAAGCACTGGCCGACTTCCTCGTCGACTGGGCCGAGACCCAGTACCTGCTACCGGCTCCCGACTCCACCCATTGGCGCATGCACTTTGACGGGTCCAAGATGCGCACCGGCTTGGGAGCCGACATCGTCCTTACCTCTCCCAAAGGCGACAAGCTCAGATACACGCTGCAAATTCACTTTGCCGCCTCCAACAACGTGGCCGAGTACGAGGCGCTCATACACGGGCTCCGGCTTGCCAAGGAACTCGGCATCCGCCGGATCCTATGTTATGGTGACTCGGACTTGGTGGTTCAGCAATCATCCGGCAACTGGGATGCCAAGGACGCAAATATGGCAATCTACCGCTTCCTGGTTCAACAACTCAGCGGATACTTTGAAGGATGCGAGTTCCTCCATGTACTGCGAGCCAACAACGAGCCAGCCGATGCCCTGGCTCGAATAGGCTCTACTCGGCAAGCAATACAAACCGGCGTCGCTCTACAACGCCTCCTCAAGTCATCTATCAAGCCGTCTCCAGAGTCCGACTCCATCTTCGTGCCGCCTGACCCCGACGCGGCCGGGTTCGGCCCGAAGAACCAAGCAGGCAACCCCGAGACTTCCGTATCCGGCCCGGGGACTTCGGCAATCGGCTCGGGGACTGCCACACCCGGCTCGGGGACTGCGGTAGCCGGCCCGGGGACTGCACCAGCACAACAGCCGGCGGCCGACTCCAGCATTTCACCACCCAGCCCGCCCACCCTGGTGGCAGTAGCCACATTGGCAGTAGAAGAAGTCGCGTCTCCGTCATGGGCTCAGTCCATCCTTAACTTCCTAGTAAACCAAGATCTACCGGCTGACAAAACAGAGGCAAGACAAGTCCAACATCGAGCCGGAGCATACACAATCGTCAACAGAGAACTAGTCAAACGCAGTGTCACTGGAGTCCTCCAACGGTGCGTCGAGCAAGAGAAGGGCATTGCAATCCTCAGAGACATTCACCAAGGAGAATGCGGCCACCATGCGGCCTCAAGATCACTCATCGCCAAAGCCTTCCGCCATGGTTTCTTTTGGCCGACTGCTTTGGATGACGCCAAGGAATTAGTTAAAAATTGCAAGGGGTGCCAACTCTTCAGCTCCAAGCAACACATGTCGGCTTCGGCACTCAAGACCATTCCCCTCACTTGGCCCTTCGCCGTTTGGGGACTGGACATGGTGGGCCCATTCAAGATGGCGCGCGGCGGCATGACGCATCTGCTCGTCACCATGGACAAATTCACCAAGTGGATTGAAGCAAAGCCGATCAAGAAGCTGAATGGGCCGACTGCTGTGACGTTCATCGCAGACATAATAACTCGGTACGGCGTGCCACACAACATCATCACCGACAATGGCACGAATTTTGCCAAAGGAGCCTTGGCATGTTTCTGCGCAGCCCAAGGTATCCGGCTGGAGTTAGCATCCGTCCCCCACCCACAGTCAAATGGCCAGGTCGAGCGAGCCAACGGCCTCATCCTCTCCGGCATCAAGCCCCGACTGGTCATACCACTGGAGCGTTCAGCCGGCTGTTGGCTCGATGAGCTGCCTGCTGTCCTCTGGAGCCTGCGCACTATGCCAAACAAGTCAACCGGCTTTACCCCTTTCTTCCTCGTGTATGGTGCCGAGGCGGTCATCCCAACTGACATCGAGTTTGACTCGCCTCGAGTAACCATGTACACGGAAGCGGAGGCTAAGGAAGCACGAGAAGACGGTGTCGACCTGCTGGAAGAAAGCCGGTTGTTAGCCCTCAGTCGGTCTGTCATCTACCAGCAGGGACTGCGCCGCTACCACAGCCGGAAGGTCAAGCCAAGATCCTTCCAAGAGGGCGATCTTGTGCTCCGGCTGATCCAGCGAACAGCCGGCCAGCACAAGCTCTTGTCCCCTTGGGAGGGCCCCTTTGTCATCAGCAGAGCCTTAGGCAACGACTCCTACTACCTAATTGACGCGCAAAAGCCGAAGGCACGAAAGAGAGACGACTCCGGCAAGGAGTCGGAACGACCATGGAACGCCAACCTCCTTCGAAGATTTTACAGCTGAAATGCAGTATGTATCACGCTAACTTTTGTACTAAGTTCGAGACAATAGGCCCCCTGAGGAGGGCTCGGGGACTGCCATCTTTTATCGATGAATGAAAAGTATCATGCTTATGACCTTGTCATTTCATTTACTTGTTCCGTCCGCCACCGGGTTCGACTAGTCGGCTCAGGGACTGGCCGACTGGAGTTATATTAGAAGTCCTACCCGCAGTCAGACAAGTAGTGTGCCGGCTCCCAAGCCTTCTCTTGCCAAAAGTCGCAGTTCGAAGAACCGGCTGTCCGGCTGGCAAGAGTTAAAGGCAGGAACGGGCGCCCACATGAAAAATGGCTAGGGACTAATGGACTAGTATAACAAAAGCCGGTTTTTCTCCCACCGCCGATTGGCTACCAGAGTAGCCGGCCGGCCGGTTTCCATTCACTTCACTTCAATCCAAGAAAGCTCGAGTACTTGCCTCCCCAAAGAGGGAAGGCGACAAAGGAAAAAGCCTAAGGATAAAAAGCATACGCGAATGGAAACCAAACATGCACATAATAATATTTACATAAAAGACCTCCAAGAGGCCAGCATTCAACATAGTTTCAATACACCCCCAGTGGGTGGAACTGCGAAAACTTAATAAAGATTGTTCAAAAGGCAACAAGCAGGAAAAATAAGGACGGCAGGTCAAGCCGGCAGAGCGACCGACGAGCCGGGCTGGTCGGCAAAGACGGTTGTGCCGGCTGAAGGAGCGGCCGGCTGGCGAACCTCGGCTTGATCACCGCCTCCCGCAGAGGGCGCGCTTCCACGCGCCTCGTTGCTGGAGGCACGGTCAGCTTGAGGCCGGCCGGTTGTTCCACTAGCCGGCTCGACGTCTTTGCCGTCCTCTTCTTCGTCATCCTCGCCCTTGTCGCTGGAGGCGATCTCCTCGGCCGAGTCTTCGCCCACCGCCGGGTCCAGCCCGAACCACTCCTCCGACTGGGCAACGCCATCATCATTGATTTCAGGTGCAAAGACACTGATGTCGGTGCACTCGGCGATCGTCGAAGCACGCTGGGCGATAGCCGGCCGAACCACCTCCAGCTCCGCATCGGCCTCCAGCCGCCAAGTGCGCAGCTGGTCCAGGTTCAGCCCTGGGTACCAAGCCCGAACGAACTCCAATGCCCGCCCGGCTCCAAGATGGGCCGCCGACGCCTTCCAAGCTTCAAAGCGACTGACTGCGACCTCCAGCCAGTCGGCCGTCTGGCTTGGGGTGCGGGGGATCGTCTCGCCGGGCCAGAGGGCGGCCAACACTTGCGCCCCAGCACGTTGGAGCTGGTGAAGCATCCGATGAGCCGGCTGCAACCGCGCCTGGACAGCCAAGAGCTGCTCCTCAAGAGTCCGGTTCGCGTCCGGCGCGATGTTGGCCCCCGCCTGACGGCACGCCTCACGATGGGCCTCGATGCTTTGGACGGCGAAGGCGGAGTAGCCGGGAAAATAGTTTGCACAAGAAACAGGCAGCAGCACGAGTCAGGCCAAAAACCAGGCGCCAAGGGGCAGGAGAGGAGCGAGGAAGGCGGCTTACCGTCGATCAAGCCCTCGATGCGGCCGAAGCCTTCATCCAGTGCTCGCCGGGTCTCAGCCCAGCTCGCCACCTCGGTCTCAAACTCTACCTTCAGGGCGGCCTCGCTATCCTGCGCTTTCTGCAGGGCCGCCTTGTGGCTCTTCTCTTGGTCAGCCAGCTTCTTGGCCAGGCGGTCACGCTCCTGGACCAAGGCAGCGTACTCGGCATCCTTGGTATGAAGAGCGGCCTGCGCTTCGCCGAGCTCCTTCCTCAAGTCGGCGTTGGCCCCTGAAAGCACGAAAAGAAAGAAAACCCAATAAGGAAAAAGTCGTCAAGGAAGATCCGACCCGACTGCTCAGCAGTCGGCCCGAATCTTGGGGACTACACCCAGTGGGTGCGCTGACACGCCCCCACAGGAGACAGACAAAATCAAGCACTTACTTCGGCTGTCGGCCAGGTCGTCGGTCCTCCGACCCAACTCCCGAGCCTGGGAGTTGAAGGCGGCAGCACGAGAGTTATGATATTCCTGGAAGATTCAGACAGGAAGCAAAAATAAGGTAGTCGTCAAGAAAGATTCGACCCGACTGCGCAGCAGTCGGCCCGAATCTCGGGGACTACACCCAGTGGGTGCGCTGACGCGCCCCCACGGAAGAAATCAAGAGACCAAAGCGGCCAAGAATGAAAGACTCACCCGGATGGCGGCCCGCGTTGACAGGAACTCCTGGGTGTACTGCTGCAGCAGGGCGGCGTGAGCTTGAAGCCGGCTCCGGACCTCTTGAGCCGCCACGTTCAGCTCGCCAGTCCTCCCGCTGGGAGTCCACTCGGACGTGGCGGTGCTGGCCGTCTCCAGAGCCTCCGCCGACTGACCGGCGCCCACGACTCGGCGCGACTCCGGTGGAGCGGCGCCTCCCCCTGCGCGTCGGTGCGTCACCGGCTGCACCTCGAGGCCGGCTCTGTCCTCCGGCTCACCCCCGGCCGGCTCCTCTGGCGCCGCTGACGATTGGCCGCCTTGGCCCGCTCCGGTTGGCGCTGCTGGCGGCGCTCTCCTCGCGAAGGCCACGGGGTCCTCCCCCCTCTCCATCGGCGGCGGGTCTTGGATGATTTCCTCCGCCAAGGGCAATGGAGTGTCAGGGGCCATGGCTTGAAGGGGAATGGCGAGCAGTGGAGGCTGGTTGCGCGAACCCTCCGCCTCCGTCTTCGCGGTCGCCGCCTCCGCCTGGGCCTTGGCTGCCGCGTCGACCTGCTCCCTTGCCGCCTGGGCGGCCGCTTTTTCCGCCGCCTCGCGCTCCTCCTGCGCCTCACAGGCGTTCCGCTCCGTGGCCTCCCTGAGGTCGGCACAGGGGTCCACGTGGCGGGAGCTTGAAGAACCTCCAGTCGGCCCAACTACGGAGCCGCCCGGACCCTGCTCAAGGGAAAGCGGCGCCCTGTCCAGCAAGCGGGAAAAAGTTAAGAAGAATGCTCGAACAAGAAGAGAATGATGAAGAGCAGGCGACAAGGCAGTCGACGACTTACGCTGAGACCGCCTGAGGCTGCTTCACCGCCTTGCGGAAGCGGGCCGCTTTCGCGGCCGCCTCGTCTCGCTTGGTCGCCGCGGTGGAGGCTTTGGACTTCTTCGGCCGACTGCCGAAGAGGATTGACATGGCCCGGCGCTTCTGCGCGCCGCTGCTGGCAGCCGGCACGGTGGACGAGCCCGCACCTTGATGGTCGGCCGCCGGGTGGCGATGCAGGGCGACTTCGGCTTCGGTGTCATCCGGCCAGTCCTCGAAGCTGGCGGTGAGCCTTGTGCCTTCGGGCTCGGCGTCGTCCCCCACGACGGCGTCTTCCATGGCGGCCGCCCCCAAATCCGGGTCGTCGACGTCGTCAGCCGTGCGGTCGGGGGCGTACTCGCGCTCTATCCCTGCTGCCCCAGTCGTCGGTGGAAGAAGGGGGTTCTGCTAAGAAGAACCGACCGATCAGAAGCCGGCCATCATAAAGCCGGCTACAAATAGAAACAAGAAAGAGAGGAAAGCTTACCACGGGTGGAGGGTTGGCGCGAGAATACGGCACCTTGCCGTATCGCCAGTCCTCGGCGAGCTTGCAATTGGAGATATAATTTACCACGTATGATACCTCCGCATGAGGCATCTCCCTGGTGCTCAGCCGGCTTGGGTCGAAGCGGCCGCTCATCTGGCACATCATGTGGGGCCGGCTTTGAAGAGGAGATATCCGGCGCTCCACGAAGGCGGCCACCAAGTCGGCCCCGCTCAGGTTTTCCGACTGGATCATCACCCGAAGCCGGGAGACGGCGGCGTTCCCGGCCTAAGACAGTGACCGGGACCGGAAACTCCATGAGGGCTGCCTCCCAGCCGGCGGGCCGGCTACGTAAGCCGGCAGGTTGACGTGGTCTCCTTGCTGGGCGACGTTCTTCACGTAGAAGTACAACTTCTGCCAGATCTTCACCGACTGGATCAGGGGGATGGGCGGGAACGGAATGTTCTCGCCCGCCCTCCTCATGGCGATGAAGGCCCCGCAGGGGGTGGGCACGCCAGCGACGACGGTGCCGAGTTTGCTCTGGAAGAATTCCCCCCAGAGCTCCAGCGTGGGGAGCAGCCCCAAGAAACCTTCGCAGAGAGAGACGAAGGCCGACAGCAGCATCACTGTGTTGGGCGTGAGATGATGCGGCTGAAGATTGTAGAACTCGAGGAAGGAGCGCAGGAATCCGCTCGCCGGAAGGCCGAAGCCGCGCGGGAAGTGCGAGCGGAAGACGACCCGCTCGCCCTCCTCCGGCGCCGGCGAGATCTCCGTCTCTGGTGCCAGGCGGACCCGCACGAGGTTGGCATCGGGCAGGCACCGAGTCTGGCGGAGGAACTCAACATGGTCCTCATGGACATTGGAGCCGTTCCACGAGCTCGACAGCGCCATGGGAGCAAGACGATGTGGAGGCGCGGCGGCGCTGAGACGAGAAGTTGCGGCGGCAACGAGAGGAAGAAACGAGGACGAGAAGGGGCGGAGCGAGAGAGAGCGTGCGAACCTCTGTCGCTCCCCCTCCTCCCCCTACTTATAGGCTCGCGTGGCGGAGCCGAGGAGGCGCGGCGTGGGGAAACGTGGGGATCGATCGTGCCCACTCCCTCACGTCCCGCGCTTATTGCGCCTTAACGGCGAAATAAAATCGCCACGAGAAGGTGAGCGGTCCACCTGGGCCGCAGAAGATCAGTGTTCGGGCCGAGGCCTAGGAGTGGCGGGCCCGGGCCTGCGGCGGCGTCCCGTCGCGCGCGTGCGCTGGCAGGGTCTCGCTGCCACGTGGCCCACGGGAGGGCCCACGGTCAGCACGCGGGTCAACCACTTTCCCGCCTGCCAGACGCAGGGCTCCCCGAAATCGGCATACACCCGCAAAGCCGGCTCTTCAGGATAGGAAGCTGACCAAGATTCTCGTCCCTTTGTCCGCCTCGAAGCTCGATCAGCTTCGGGGACTACTGTCGGAGTAAATAGCCATGGGTAGCCTAGCCGGCTTCCCCTGGCCCTTCTGAAAAAATTACGAGCCCGTCCGGCTCTCAAGAACCCAAGACATGGGGCCGCCTTCCCCTTGCTGGCTGTCATCCAGGCCGGCTTTCGGAAGGCGGCCCGACTTTAGCCCTCATGAAGAAAGCCATGGGAGGGCCGACTTCGGGAAGCCGACCGCGAGAAGGCCAACTCCAAGAAGCCGGCTCCCATAAAGTGGTCGAGACCGTACCCTCAAAGTTTGCATCTACCTAGCGGCGATATGACGGGGCGTGGCTACAGTGGAGCCTGCCACCCCCGAATCCCGGAGCACGCCTGGCACAGTGCGCCGTACGGAGTGGGCATGACCCGTCCGGCGCGGCACTGTTGCCATGTTGACCCTGGTGTCACCCACAACGGGCCGCTAGCGCGGCCCACAGACGATGGGCCCCTTTGGGCAGAGAGACACCCAAAGGCGGCCACGCCTCCCCCCAGTCGGCCCAAGACAGAGCCGGCTTTCCACCTCCCTCGAAGGAGACGCCCCATTAAGGAGACAAGACGCGATGAGGCTACAGCGATCGCCCGACGGGCGGCGGCACTGTAGCCGCGGCTACCACAACGAAGCCCACGTCACCAAGATGGAGCCACATTGATCAGCCGCCGACCAGGTCCTGGACAGTGGGGCCTGCCTGTCGACCAAGGGGCCGGCAGTCGGCGGGACCCACCAGTCGGCGGGCCCCAGCAGCCGGCGCAGAAGCCGGCGAGCGCAGTCACAGATGGCTGGGCCCCGCGCCCAGTCGGATTACCATTGTACCCCCGAGGGGTAGGCCTATATAAACCCCCCGGGGCACCCATGCAAAGGGTTCGACCCCCTGCTAGTCCTAGACACCACACAAGGAGAAGAAGCAGGCTAGCCGTGCCCTTCTTCCTCCTCCCACCGAACAGCTCAAGGAGCATTGTGTAGCTACTTGTCCATCTAGTGATCATGCGGAGACCCCGCAGAGCAGCAGTAGGGGTGTTATCTCCACGGAGAGCCCCGAAGCTGGGTAAGATCCGCCAGCGTGCAT
The DNA here is from genome assembly GCF_018294505.1 of Triticum aestivum. Classification (NCBI taxonomy): domain Eukaryota; kingdom Viridiplantae; phylum Streptophyta; class Magnoliopsida; order Poales; family Poaceae; genus Triticum; species Triticum aestivum. The sequence goes on along the minus strand of NC_057803.1, from coordinate 570,059,093 downwards.
GTCTTCACCTTATCCCGTTTCCAGGCACCGGCGACGTCTTACTGGCTCCCACAATGATAAGCCATCCATTGGCATATGTCGCACCTACCACCCGACACTATATTTTTATTCACCACATGATATGTGTTTTACTTGGAGCATCTTGTATGATTTGAGTCTTTGCTTTTTAGTTTACCACAATCATCCTTGATGTACACATCTTTTGGGAGAGACACGCATGAATCGAAATTTATTAGAATACTCTATGTGCTTCACTTATATCTTTTGAGCTATACAATTTTGCTCTAGTGCTTCACTTATATCTTTTTAGAGCACGGTGGTGGTTTTATTTTATAGAAATTATTGATCTCTCACGCTTCACTTATATTATTTTGAGTGTCTTTTAGAACAACATGGTAATTTGCTTTGGCTATAAAACTAGTCCTAATATGATGGGCATCCAAGATGGGTATAATAAAAACTTGCATATAAAGTGCGTTCAATGCTATGAGAAGTTTGATGCTTGATGATTATTTTGATACATGAGGATGATGATATTAGAGTCATGCTAGTAAAGTAATTGTGAATTTGAGAAATACTTGTGTTGAGGTTTGCAAGTCCCGTAGCATGCACGTATGGTAACCTTGTGTAACAAATTTGAAGCATGAGGCATTTCTTTGATTGTCTACCTTATGAGTGGCGGTCGGGGACAAGCGATGGTATTTTCCTACCAATCTATCCCCCTAGGAGCATGCATGTAGTGCTTGGTTTTTGATGACTTGTAGATTTTTGCAATAAGTATGTGAGTTCTTTATGACTAATATTGAGTCCATGGATTATACGCCCTCTCACCCTTACACCTTTGCTAACCTCTCTAGTACCACGCAACTTTCGCCGGTACCATAAACCCACCATTTACCTTCCTCAAAACAGCCACCATACCTACCTATTATGGCATTTCCATAGCAATTCCGAGATATATTGCCATGCAACCTTCCATCATTCTGTTTATTATGACACACTTCATCATTGTCATATTGCCTTGCATGATCATGTAGTTGACATCGTATTTGTGGCAAAGCCACCATTCATAATTTTTTCATACATGTCACTCTTGACTCATTGCAAATCTCGGTACACCACCGGAGGCACGCATATATAGTCATATTTTTGTTCTAAGTATTGAGTTGTAATATTTGAGTTGTAAATAAATAGAAGTGTGATGATCATCATTATTAGAGCATTGTCCCATGTGAGGAAACAAAAAAGGGAGAAAAAAAGAGGCCAAAGAAGCCAAACAAACAAAAAAAAGAAAAAGAGAGAAGGGACAATGCTACTATCCTTTTTCCACACTTGTGCTTCAAAGTAGCACCATGATCTTCATGATAGAGAGTCTCTTATTTTGTCACTTTCATATACTAGTGGGAATTTTCATTATAGAACTTGGCTTGTATATTCCAACGATGGGCTTCCTTAAATGCCCTAGGTCTTCGTGAGCAAGCAAGTTGGATGCACACCCACTTAGTTTTTTTGTTGAGCTTTCATACATTTATAGCTCTAGTGCATCTGTTGCATGGCAATCCCTACTCATTCACATTGATATCTATTGATGGGCATCTCCATAGCCCATTGATACGCCTAGTTGATGTGAGAACCATCTTCCTCCTTTTTGTCTTCTCCACAACCACCACTCTATTCCACCTATAGTGCTATGTCCATGGCTCACGCTCATGTATTGCGTGAAAATTGAAAAAGTTTAAGAATACTAAAGTATAAAACAATTGATTGGCTTGTCATCAGGGTTGTGCATGATTTGAATATTTTGTGTGATGAAGATGGAGCATAACCAAACTATATGATTTTATAGGGATGAACTTTCTTTGGCCATGTTATTTTGAGAAGACATAATTACTTTGTTAGTATGCTTGGAGTATTATTATTTTTATGTCAATATTAAACTTTTGTCTTGAATCTTTCGGATCTGAACATTCATGCCATAATAAAGAAAATTACATTGATAAATATGTTAGGTAGCATTCCACATCAAAAATTCTTTTTTTATCATTTACCTACTCGAGGACGAGCAGGAATTAAGCTTGGGGATGCTTGATACGTCTCCAACATATCTATATTTTTTATTGTTCCATGCTATTATATTATCTGTTTTGGATGTTTAATGGGCTTTAATATGCTCTTTTATATTATTTTTGGGACTAACCTATTAACCGGAGGCCCAATGCTAGTTTCTGTTTTTTTGCCTATTTTAGAGTTTCACAGAAAAGGAATACCAAGCAGAATCCAAACGGAATGAAACCTTCGCGATGATCTTTCTTGGAGCGAAAGCAAACCAGAAGACTTGGAGTTGAAGTCTGGAACTCCGTGAGGCGGCCACGAGGCAGGAGGGCGCGCCCAGGGGGGTAGGCGCACCCCCACTCTCGTGGGCCCCACGAATCTCCACCGATGTACTTCTTCCGCCTATATATACTCTTATACCCTAGAAACATCAGGGGGAGCCACAAAAACACTTTTCCACTGCCGCAACCTTCTGTACCCATGAGATCCCATCTTGGGGCCTTTTCCGATGATCTGCCGTAGAGGGAATCGATCATGGAGGTCTTCTACGTCAACACCATAGCCTCTCTGATGAAGCGTGAGTAGTTTACCATAGACCTTCGGGTCCATAGCTATTAGCTAGATGGCTTCTTCTCTCTCTTTGATCTTCAATACAAAGTTCTCCTCAATGTTCTTGGAGATCTATTCAATGTAATACTCTTTTGCGGTGTGTTTGCCGAGATCTGATGAATTGTGGGTTTATGAACTTGATTATCTATGAATATTATTTGGTTCTTCTCTGAGTTCTTATATGCATGATTTGATATCTTTGCAAGTCTCTTCGAATTATCGGTTTAGTTTGGTCCACTAGATTGATCTTTCTTGCAATGGGAGAAGTGCTTAGCTTTGGGTTCAATCTTGCGGTGTCCTTTCCTAGTGACAGTAGGGGAAGCAAGGCACGTATTGTATTGTTGCCATCGAGGATAAAAAGATAGGGTTTATGTCATATTGCTTGAGTTTATCCCTCTACATCATGTCATCTTGCTTAATGCGTTACTCTGTTCTTATGAACTTAATACTCTAGATGCATGCTGGATAGCGGTAGATGTGTGGAGTAATAGTAATAGATGCAGAATCGTTTTGATCTACTTGACACAGACGTGATGCCTATATTCATGGTCATTGCCTTAAATATCTTCATAGCTATGTGCTTTTCTATCAATTGCTCGGCAGTAATTTGTTCACCCATCGTAATACATGCTATCTTGAGAGAAGCCACTAGTGAAACCTATGGCCCCCGGGTCTCTTTCTTATTATATTGCATCTCTTTTATTTACATCACATCTCGTTTACTATTTTTCAATCTTTACTTTCCAATCTATACAACAAAATACCAAAAAGTATTTATCTTACTATCTCTCTTAGATCTCACTTTCGCAAGTGACCGTGAAGGGATTGACAACCCCTTTATCGCGTTGGTTGCGAGGTTCTTGATTGTTTGTGCAGGTACTAGGTGACTTGAGCGTTGACGCCTACTGGATTGATACCTTGGTTCTCAAAAACTGAGGGAAATACTTATGCTACTTTGTTGCATCACCCTTTCCTCTTCAAGGGAAAACCAACACATGCTCAAGAGGTAGCAGGTCTAAATGCAACAAAATTTTATGGTGATTATTTCTGGATAATAAGAGACCCAGGAAGTCCCGGGAGAGAGACAGAAGGTTGCCAGGGGGGCCACAAGTCTGGGTGGCGCTCCCCTCTCCTAGGGCACGCGACCTGAGCTTGTGGGACCCTCGGCACTCCCTGACGTGATTCCAATCCTATAAATCCCGAAACCCCCAAAAGTTAACCTAGATGAGTTTTTCCTCCACCACAAGCCCCTGTCCTGAAGCGATTTCAATCAGAGCCCTGTTCTGGTACCCTGCCGGAGGGGGAAATCATCATCGGACACTACTAGGGAAAAGGCTAGCAGTAGCGCGGGTTTTAGGCCTATCAGCAGCGCGGGTGCCCGCGCTACCAATAAGGCGCTACAGCTAACTCTTAGTAGTAGCGCTGCCTGTACCTGCGCTACTACTATTGACTATAGCAGCAGTGCTTTTCAGGAACGCGCTGCTATTAGTTAGCTGTAGCGATTTCTTGGTCCCGCGCTACTGTTATATCTTTCACCATTTCCCCACTCCAGCTTCGATAAACTGCAATTTCCAGATACTAGGTACTACTAGATATCAATTTCATAAAGCATTATAGGTACTAGGTAGTACTCCCTCGGTTTGAAATTACTCGTCGTGGTTTTAGTTCAAATTTGAACTCAAACCACGATGAGTAATTTCGAACCGAGGGAGTACTAGATAACAATTTCATATATACTCAACATGCATCCTCAAGCAGTACAAGGTGACATCAACGACAATTATCATATTTAGTTCTAGATGATATCGACGACGATCATCATATGTAGTTCTACATGATATCGACGACGATCATCATATGTAGTTCTAGATGATATAGCCACACACACATATGTAGTTCTAGATGATATCGACGACGATCATCATCCTCAAGCCTGGGCGGTGGGTGTTCCTAATAGTAATTAGGATGGTCTATCCAACACAAAGATTCTTGCCAACGAGGAATCTCTTCCACCCAATCGAGTTCAAGTGTGTGCGACCATCTGTGTCCATGCGGTAAGTACAGGTGGTGATGGAGCCCCTTGCGGTAAGGCGTAGTCCAACTGAGCCTTCTTCATCAGGCTCGATACCACAACTCACAGATAGGTTCTTTGGCAATCTCTGAATAAGAAAAACATATCAATTAATAAATAGCCTCACACATACTCTTGCAAATATATTTCTATTAAGTCTAGATTTCTACACTATCAAAAGACACAGTACTATGCATTTGTACTAATTAATCATGAATTCTACTAATAAGTATATATGGATTATCTACACTATTAATAGTTCCTTGGATTCTACACTAATAAGCATGTGATCAGACTCTACACTAAAGTATATCATCGACTAGATTCCACAAAGCATATCATTGGACTCTATACTAAGCATATCATCGGATTCACTAAGCATATAATCGGATAATTTGCATTTGTAAGTATAACAATAAAGCATATATATATATATATCATCAAATTACTACATGTAGTACGTATAACATACCATTTCATGCCGATCGACCATGGTACTTGTCAGGCGGGTCACGAATGGCATCCCGACAAAGTCATCACATGGCGGAATTATGTCCCATAGGTTGCACACCTCCTCCTCGCTCAGCCTCATTCTTTGAGCTATGATGGCTTCATGAAGTGGGTTCTCATCATCTTCATTGAGTGGGTCCTCATTATCTTCATCATCTTCGTCATCTTCATCATCTTCCACCAGGTTGATATAAATGACAACCAGCTTGGGTCTTTCTGCTCTGAAGGAAAATCTGATCAACTCACCACCAGTAAGACGCATGCGAGCGAGGAAACGGGCCCATCCATCTCCTCCAATCTGCGACATATTGCGTCCTATCTCGACCTCCATAGTGTACGGCCCCCCAGGAGCCTCAAATGTCACAGTGTCTCCTGTCAGCTTGTTGAATTTCAACCTCACATTGCATGGGACGATCTGTGTAAGAAAAGCAAAATGACACAATGCAGTAATGCCAACATTAAAAATAAAATAGTTGTTACATTTCATCTAATTTCTTACCGCCGCATGATGAAAACTCGGATGGAAGTAGATGTCGAACAGCTTGCCAATTGCAAGGCTGCTGGCGCACCTTGACTTGCACAGTCGACATAGTGGTGCTGGTGGTGGCGCCATTTTCCTAAAGCAATATGAGCAAAGGATTAACAGTTCACTTCACAGGAAAGAAAAACAGCAGCATGTGATATTTTTGGTTCTTCCACGAGAAACAATTTTATGGACAATTATAATCCTAATTTGGCCCCTGTTGCCTAAGATAATTGTTTAAACAAACAAGTGGGAAATTTAACTAAATTGGCACCTACATTTTGCCAAAAAATAACTTATTACAAAAAAACTAAATCGAGCATACTAAATCAACTAAATCAACTAGCATACTAAATCCACTAGCATACTAAATCAACTAAATCAAAATGTTCTAAATCAACTAGCCTACTAAATCAACTAGCCTACTAAATAAACTAAATCAAAATGTTCTAAATCAACTAAATCAACTAGCCTACTAAATCAACTGAATCATATCAACTAAATCAAAATGTTACATATGAAAGCCTACTAAATCAAAATGTATCAGGGAGGAGGGACAAGGAGGGGCGACTCGAGGAGGGAGAAGATAGTAGGACGGAGGAGGAAGGCGGAGCGAGGAGGGGCCGGCCGGCGGCGAGTGGAGGGAGGACGGATCAAGGAGGAAGGCGGAGCGAGGAGGGGCCGGCCAGCGGCGAGTGGAGGGAGGACGGAGGAGGAGGCCGGTACCGAGTCTAGCGAGGAGGATGAGGCAACAACGGCGCAGATCGGGGGAGGGGCGACGGGGGATGACCGGCGGCGCGGGGGGTGAGGAGGAGACCGAGTGAGTGTGTGTGAGTGTGATCTGTGGAGGAGGCTAGTGAGTGGGGGAGATGGAATGGCATAGTAGTAGCGCGCTATAGGGAAATGCGCTACTGCTAAACGACCTATCAGTAGCACCTTTTGGCGTGAACACGCTACTGCTATGTGTTAGTATGTAAAAATAGACATAGACATAAAAAATACATTGATCATCAATGGTCTTTTTGTGTACAATCTGATTTGTCAATAGGAATCCTCGCCAGTTGGTTTAAGAACTGTCGAGGATTCCTATTGCGGCCACAGATCCTACACATAGAGTTCAATGAAGACCAAGTGCTTGTGAAAGTTGTAGAAGAAACATATTTAAGGTGGGTAAAACTCTCTTCACGGAGCGAGGTGGGACTAAATTTTTGTAGTTAATTTAGCAGTAGCGATTATTGCCTGAATGCGCTACTGCTACATTACGTAGCAGTAGCGCTGTTTAGTTTAACGCGCTGCTGCTATAACTGGCCTCACGGCGGCGGCGTGGGAATTTTAGCAGTAGCACTTCTTGGAGTGCACGCGCTACTGATAAACTTGTTTCAGCAGCGAGTTTCTATAGCCCGCGCTACTGCTACTTAGCAGCAGCGCCTGATTTTAAAGCGCGCTGCTGATAAGATTCTGTGTATAGGCTTTTCCCTAGTAGTGGGATGCAATCTTCATCATCTCGGCTATCTCCATGACGAGAAGGGAGTAGTCCACCCTCGAGGATGAGGATATGTACGAGTAGCTAAGTGTTTGATCTCTCTCTCTCTCTCTCTCGTGATCTTGATTTGGCATGATCTTGATGTACCATGAGCTTTGTTAATATAGTTTAATCATACGGTGTTCTTCCCTCTCTATTTTTGTTATGATGAATTGAGTCTTTCCCTTTGAGGTTTCATTATTATCAGATTGAATATTTTGGATTTGGGATCACTTGATGTATGTCTTGTATGTGGATACCCGTCATGAATATGGGGTATTCTATTGAGTCACTTGATGTATGTTTTGGTAATAAACTTGCAGATTCTTGTGGTGACATTGGGTTAATCTAGGCATATAGGTTGATACACGTTTTCATCCTACTTTCTCTGGTAGAAACTTTGGGTACTCTTTGAAATTGTTTGTGTTGGATTGAATATTATGAATCTAAAATTGTTTGATGCATATCGAATAATTGACTCAAGGATATTTGTGGTGACATTGGAGTATATAGGTGACATTAGAGTTGATTGATGCGTGTCATCTGGTGTTATTGTAGTACGAACTCTAGGGCTGTTTGTGATACTTATAGGGATGGCTCAATAAATTGATCGGAAAGATAACTTTGAGATGGTTCACTGCCTACAACAATTTCATCTTATGTTCTCTGCTATTGATAAGAACTTTGGAGTGATTATTTGTCGCAAGTTGAGGGATTGTTATATAATTCAATTATGTTAGTACTTTTGAGAGATTGCACTAGTGAAAGTATGAGCCCCAGGCCTTGTTTTCAAGCCTTGCAATACCGATTGTACTCACTTTTGTTACTTGTTACCTTGCTATTTTTATTATTTCAAATTATAAAAACATATATCTACTATCCATACTACACTTGTATCACCTTCTCTTCACCGAACTAGTGCACTATACAAGTACCATTGTATTTGGTGTGTTGGGGATAGAAGATTTCTTGTATTTGACTATAGGGTTGTTTAAGAGAGACCATCTTCATCCTACACCTCCCACGGATTGATAAATCTTAAGTCACTTGAGAAAATTTGTTGTTGTCCTACAAAACACTACGCTTGGAGGCCTAACCGAGTCTACAAGAATAAAAGTTGCGTAGTAGAGATCGGGCTCACATGGACATGTGGCACGACCACCCCCTAGTTGCGCCATGTGTCCATGTGGGGTCCTCATGGCTCATCTCAACATCTCCCGAAGCTTCCAGGCCCTACTTTGTATAGAAAAAATCATTAAAAATTGGTATTGTATTTGAACCTTCCTAGATACTGATTTTTTGTGAAACAAAAACAAGCAAAAAATAGGAACTGGCATGGGCACTAGATTAATAAGTTAGTCCATAAAAATAATATAAAAGTGCACCAAAACCATATAAATAATGAAATTATAGCACAAATTATAGATACGTTGGAAACGTATCAGGCGCTGCATAACCCAACATATTTGACCATGCGTTGGTTCTGCGTTCAGTCAGAATTTGCAGGCATTCGGTCATCGCCTGTTGGTACGTGGCTCCGAAGTTTCGGAGCCCGAATGACCCTCTTGGGCTTGATCTCAGTGACGAAGATGATGCGTCAGCTGGCGAGGTCACCAATGTGATTCGATGTATTGGTGGGATGCATATAGGAAGGGTGCCGTGTTTGTTGACGATGAAGGCCACAACGCCAACGTAGAGCATGTGGACAGGGTGAGCGGGCGGGTTGATGTCGAACTATCACTTGGGCCTTTGTCAAACTCCAGGCTCTATATGCCCGGGTTCAGCGGTGGTCGAGGTCCTCTGAAGCTCGCACTTACACCGAGCACGAGCCTCTGCGAAGGCCCCATCGAACTGCTCCTTAGCGTGGATGACCAAAATCTGCTCCAAACAAGGTTGACACTTGCCTCGTAACACAATGTCACAACACCCGCAAAAAAACACAATGCATAGTCTGAGGCAACGTTGGCTAAATGCTCAAGAGGGATGCTGGCAAGAACAGAAAACCTAGAACCCGAGAAAGAAGGAACATTGAGATTGACGGCTTGCGCCCACCCGCCCCCGACTTGGGCCAAGAGCGCACTCTGGCGGGAAGTGATGGGCGGGGAAGGAGACATGTGACGAGGAGTGCGGCGATTGGGGCTAACCGCGGGGGCTTTCTGTAGGAACATGCGGTACGCTACGCTAGCGCCAAATAAAATTTTCTACCGCGCACCCAAGATCATGCTGCTGGAAATAGATCACGGGATCGGGTTTACCACTAGACGCGCAGTCACCGCAGCAGAAGTAGAGTTGGTGATGCGTGTAGACGATCTCCCGGGCCGTCTCTTACTCGCGTTGCCGATCTCCCACGAACAGCGAAGACCCGTGAATGGTGATCTCCCTCGAATGGCACCTCGTGGTTCCCTCGAATGGTTCGTCCAAGCACCACAGATGCGATGCCTCCAAGGTATCCACACGTACGGGGAGCAGCGTCGAGCGGCGGACTGCTAGGTCCGGTCACGCGACATGGGCATGGGAAGTGGCGGTGGCTAACCAGGGTTCAAATCCGATCAACCCTAAGTGGTGCGCCCACTCCCCTTTACATAGACCTCCGAGGTGGGCTCAATACTTGAGCCCACTAGGAGTCCACATCCATTTTCCACTCAGATCCAATCCGAATGGGCTGCAGCCCCTTAAGTGTGCGACCCTATAGGTTCACGTACACATGGACACGACCAAAGTTGATAGTTGGTAGCGGCTCCTAGCAGAAGTGCCAACTCCCATGTGGGCGTAAAGTCGTTTGATGAACCTCAACAATGTGGCATATGCAACATTCCTTTTGCCGCGCGATATTTTTTGTCGAGCTCAAGGCGAGTACTTGTCACCCTTGTGTTAGCTCGACCTCTCTTCTCAAAACCATGATACAGATTCCCGAACTGGGTTAACACTTAACCCAAGTCGCATGGCCATGCTTTCCGAATCTGATCACTCGAGAGGGCCCAGAGAATATCTCTCCAGATAGGAGGGGCAAATTCCATCTTGGTCAACCATGTCTCGCGGCATGTCTCACGACTCACCCGAAAGCTACCTTTATAACTACCCAGTTACGGAGTAGCGTTTGATAGTCCCTAAGTGAGTCAATCCTCATCCCGAGAACATGCGAGGACCTCAGGTCTAGGACATGGCATAGACATTGCACTTGAGACTAATAGATGACTATATCTCGCTGCGTCCCAAAGTGGATCTGTCCGGCTCAGTGATCTCCATCCCCGAGCCCATACTATCGGTTTAGCATCTCCATGCACATGACTTGTGAAACATAGTCATCAACCGAGTCGTATACTAGTCAAGGATATGTGTCCGCATAACCTTATCAACTAGGGACCATTAAAACAATCATCATACAATACATAGTTCCACAAATAAGTCACATACTTATTGATACATATCATTGATGATGTTCAAGGACAATACAAAGGACTCATGAATACATATGGAAATATCATCATCACATGATTGCCTCTAGGGCATATCTCCAACAGTCTCCCACTTGCACTAGAGTCAATCATTTAGGCATCATATGCCCATGGAGCTCATGTGCGCCTCATGCTTCGGACGTGGGAGAGGCTTCGTCAATGGATCGGCAACATTTGCATCTGTGTGTACCTTGCATATGTTTACATCACCTCTTTCGACAATGTCACGAATAAGGTTAAAACGCCTGAGTATGTGTTGGGTTTTATGATGGTTCCGTGATTCCTTGACTTGCGCAATGGCACCACTATTATCACAATAGAGGTCCAAAGGATTAGATGCACCCTCAACCACACCAAGATCAGAAATAAAATTCTTCACCCATACACCTTCTTTTGCATCTTCAGAAGCCGCAATGTACTCGGCCTCTGTTGTAGAATCAACTACCGTATCTTGCTTGGAGCTCCTCCAGCTCACTGCTCCTCCGTTCAAAATGAACACAAACCCAGATTGCGATCGACTATCATCCCTATCCGTTTGGAAACTAGCATCGGTGTAACTCTTTACAACGAGCTCATCCTCACCTCCATAAACCAGGAACATATCCTAAGTCCTTCTCAAGTACTTAAGGATATTCTTAACCGCTGTCCAGTGACTCTCCCCTGGATCAGCCTGGTATCTGCCCACCACACTAAGAGCAAAACTAACATCGGGACGAGTACATACCATAGCATACATGATGGACCCAACAGCCGAAGCATACGGAATCCCATCCATGCGTCTTCGCTCATCAGGGGTTGTAGGACTCTGAGTCTTGCTAAGACTAATGCCATGTGACATGGGCAAGAAACCTTTCTTGGCATCTTGCATGTTGAACTGCTTCAACACCTTGTCAATATACGCACTCTGGCTTAATCCAATAAGCCTTCTTGATCTATCTCTATAGATCTTGATTCCCAAAATGTAAGCTGCTTCTCCCAAGTCCTTCATAGAAAAACTATTTTCCAATGAGTCCTTGACAGATTCAAGCATTTGAACATCATTTCCAATCAATAATATGTCATCCACATATAAGATCAGAAATGCAACTGAGCTCCCACTGACCTTTTTGAATACACAATGGTCACAGTCATTCTTGATGAAGCCAAACTCTTTGACAGCTTCATTAAAACGAATGTTCCAATTCCGAGATGCTTGCCTTAATCCATAAATGGATCCCTGAAGCTTGCATACCATGCTAGACTTCTTTGGATCGACGAATCCCTCGGGTTGTGTCATATACACATCCTCGGTTAAATTTCCATTAAGGAAAGCCGTTTTGACATCCATCTGCCATATTTCATAGTCGAAATATGCCGCTATAGCAAGAATGATCCAAATTGATTTAGGCATCGCTACCGGTGAGTAAGTCTCATCGTAGTCAACTCCTTGAATTTGTCGATAACCTTTAGCAACAAGTCGAGCCTTATGGACTGTGACATTTCCGTCCATATCAGTTTTCTTCTTAAAGATCCACTTGCACTCAATGGCTCGAACGCCATCTGGCAGATCAACCAAGTTCCAAACTTGATTGTCATCCATGTACTTTAGTTCGGATCTCATGGCCTCAAGCCATAACTCGGAATCAGGGCTCTCCATCGCTTCCGCATACGTAGTCGGCTCGTTGTTCTCCAAGAACAACACATTGTAGTCATGCAAATTGCGTAACCTTTCCGACCTTCGTGGAACCGGTGTCGACTCCACTACGGGTTCCCTGACTAACTATGGTGTGACAGTATCACCTACCGGAACGTCCCCGTGTGGTTCTCGAATTTGTTCTAGTCGGACCGTCCTCCCACTAGCCTTCCGATTGAGAAACTCTTTCTCAAGGAAAACTCCATGTCGAGCGACAAACACTTTGCCCTCTTCACGGTTGTAGAAGTAATATCCCAAGGTTTCCCTTGGATATCCCACGAATATGCACTTGTCCGATTTGGGTGTGAGCTTATCTGACTGCAGTCGCTTGACATATGCTTCACATCCCAAAATTTTCAAAAAAGACAAACTGTGACTCTTCGCAGTCCATATCTCATATGGTGTCTTATCTACGGACTTAGATGGTACCCTATTTAGTGTGAAAGCTATAGTTTCTAGAGCGTATCCCCAAAATGACAAGGGTAAATCCGACTGACTCATCATCGATCGGACCATGTCCAACAGGGTCTGATTCCTCCGTTCCGACACACCATTTCTCTGTAGCGTACCCGGAGGAGTCAGTTGTGGAACTATTCCACGACTCTTCAGATGATCATCAAACTCCTGGCTCATATACTCGCCGCCACGATCAGATCGTAGAAGTTTGATTTTCTTGCCGAGTTGATTTTCTACTTCGTTCTGAAACTCCTTGAACTTTTCAAAAGTTTCTGACTTGTGCCTCATCAAGTAGACATGTCCATATCTACTCAAGTCGTCGGTGAAAGTCACGAAGTATTGGAAACCCCCTCTGGCTGTCGTGCTCATTGGTCCACATACATCACTATGTATAAGTTCCAACAACTCGGACGCCCTCTCGCAACTCTTTGCAAAAGGAGTCTTAGTCATCTTACCGAGTAGGCAAGACTCGCATGTCTCGAATGATTCAAACTCAAACGAAGTTAGAATTCCATCATCATGGAGCTTCTTCATGCGCTTTTGACTAATGTGTCCTAGTCGACAATGCCATATGTAAGTCGGATTTATCTCATTAGGTTTATGCCTCTTGACATTTATGTTATAGACTGATTCACCTTCAAGATCTAGGATAAATAACCCATTTACAATGGGTGAAAAGCCATGAAACATATTATTCAAGTAAATAGAACAACCGTTGTCCTTAATACTGAATTCATAACCTTGTCTCATCAAACATGAGGCAGAAATAATGTTTCGACTCAAAGCAGGAACATAATAACAACTATCAAGTTCCACCACAAATCCTGAAGGTAAATTAAGTTGCATGGTGTCGACGGCCAATGCAGCAACTCTTGCTTTATTCCCGACGCGAATGTCAACTTCTCCTCTTGCGACATTCCTAGTTTTGCTTAGCCCCTGCATCGAGTTGCATATGTGAACAACCGTTCCGATATCATATACCCAAGAGCTACTAGAAACATCAGCAAGATAAATGTCTATAACATATACAACAAGTGTACCTGAAGAAGAAGTCATACTTCCAGTCTTCTTGCCCTTCTCGGCAAGCCACTTGTTGTAGTTCCTTTTCTAGTGTCCGGGTTCCTTGCAATGAAAGCAAATACTCCTCGAAGTCGTTCCTGACTTAGGCACAGCGGCTGTAGTTGGAGTTGCCTCCTTCTCTTTGCCCTTTGCCTTGGCCTTTTTCTTGGACCAGCTCTTCTTGAACTTAGCCGAGTTATGCACTATCAACACTTGATGATGTGTACCTTTCTTGATATCCTGCTCTGCCACTTTGAGCATCCCATGCAAGTCAGTGAGCTTCTTTTCCATCCCATGCATATGATAGTTCGAGATGAACGGCCCATAGCTGTCCGGAAGAGAACCCAGAATTGTATCTGTGGACAACTCATCCCTAAGTGGGAAGCCTAGCCTATCCAGAGCTTGCATGTACCCAATCATCTTGATCACATGCGGGCTCAGTGGATCACCATCTTTCAGCTTACAATCCATCAAGGATCGCCAGACGTTGAACCTTTCGGTCCTAGCATGCATTTGAAACATGCTCTTAAGGTTCTCGATCATATCGAAAGCCTCAATATTTTCGAACCACTGCTGTAGATCGGGCTCCATAGAAGCCATCATGAGACAGCTGATCTCGTTCGATTCATCAACGAGTTTCTGGTAGGCATTTCTGGCTGTGGCATTAGCATTATCGGCGGGTTCCTCTGGAAGCGGATTCTCTAGAACTTGTTCCTTTTTCTCATTCCTAAGAACAATTCTCAGGTTTCTATACCAGGTGGTAAAGTTTGTCCCATTCAATTTATCTTTTTCCAGGATTGATTTCAACGCAAAAGGGGTAACTTGAGAGGTGGTGCCATTGATCTACAACAGAAATATGCAAAACACTAAGACATGTATTCATGAAGAGTAATTCATATTAAACATTTTAATAAGATCATTACTCCCACTAAAATCAACATCCCTCGGTTGATACTTAGTGATTCAAGATCCAAGATCAACATGTCAACTAATGAGCTTTTGCATCACCGCTAGAGGATCACTCGGTAAGCAACTCTTGATAATCGTATCTCCATACGACTCTTGTTGTTGGGGACATCTCATGCCTCACCAACTCCTATGCCTTGTAGCCCAAAATTGTTTTGATAGCCACAACAAGTCAACCAATGCTCCGCGTGTAAGTGTCCGACACAAACCCATCACTTCAAGGAGATCTAGTGGCACCCTAATTTCATAGGCCCGCCACTAAATATACTTGACATGTGAAGGTGCAGCAATTGGGGAGGCATTTGTACTTGACATTCTTTGAGGGATCACCCTACTTAAAACATCTACCATGCAAAAGGAAGGGTGCATAAAAGGGATAAACATTCACAGACAGTTTATGCATGTGTGATATGGTATAGCCCCTTTTCACAGCGCGTGGTGATCTCCATCTCCACGTGCGCGGTCTGCCTATGCATGGTTGTCCTCGCGGTGATCTCCATCTCCACGCCATGGTGTCAACCGCCAAGTGTTACATAAGATACTATGCTATTAAAACTAATAGCTACTGAAAGCAAATTATATTACATGGCTTCTCATGTTGACACGCAGGTCATTAATACAATAATGGGACAACCATATGGTTCCAGCCGGTTGCAGCACTCATGACATGCAGGTCATGAAACAATAATATACAAGCAACATACATGGGCTATACCAAATCACAGTCATTCCCTGCAAAAACGAGTCAGACGTTCTACCGCCGAAGATAAAACCTCCTGAAACTCTATCTTCCAAGCGGATTTTGGCCTAGCCAGAAGCGCCGAAATCCTGTTCTAGTATTTCATCGCTGATCCAACTTTTCGTTAGCTTCAGTTTGACAGGTCGTGGAGCAAAATTGGAGTTCGTATGCAAAAGATACAACCGTTTTACCGAGACCGCTCCAACAGATTTCAGCACCGCGGAAATCACAATTCCAAGGTGTTGATCTATGTTCCGATTCGATCAATCTCATTGATCTTCGCGTGCTGCATTCGGATTTACGTTCCACTATCTACCCCGATGGCGGACAACTGACCGGTAGGGGTAAGTCGTGTCACGACCTCTGCATCACGATCACGAAAACAAGATCACGAAACCAACCTTCAACACTGACATGCGCGACCGATCTCATGGACCCGCACCTGAACCGATCTATGTTGGAAATATGCCCTAGAGGCAATAATAAATTGATTATTATTATATTTCCTTGTTCATGATAATCGTTTATTATCCATGCTAGAATTGTATTGATAGGAAACTCAGATACATGTGTGGATACATAGACAACACCATGTCCCTAGTAAGCCTCTAGTTGACTAGCTCGTTGATCAATAGATGGTTACGGTTTCCTGACCATGGACATTGGATGTCATTGATAACGGGA
This sequence comes from Triticum aestivum, assembly GCF_018294505.1. NCBI lineage: Eukaryota > Viridiplantae > Streptophyta > Magnoliopsida > Poales > Poaceae > Triticum > Triticum aestivum. The sequence goes on along the minus strand of NC_057803.1, from coordinate 570,042,775 downwards.
TCACATCATTAGGAGAATGATGTGATGGACAAAGACCCAATCCTAAGCCTAGCACAAGATCATGTAGTTCGTATGCTAAAGCTTTTCTAATGTCAAGTATCATTTCCTTAGACCATGAGATTGTGCAACTCCCGGATACCGTAGGAGTGCTTTGGGTGTGCCAAACGTCACAACGTAACTGGGTGGCTATAAAGGTACACTACAGGTATCTCCAAAAGTGTTTGTTGGGTTGGCACGAATCGAGACTGGGATTTGTCACTCCGTGTAAACGGAGAGGTATCTCTGGGCCCACTCGGTAGGACATCATCATAATGTGCACAATGTGATCAAGGAGTTGATCACGGGATGATGTGTTACGAAACGAGTAAAGAGACTTGCCGGTAACGAGATTGAACAAGGTATCGGGATATCGACGATCGAATCTCGGGCAAGTATCGTACCACTAGACAAAGGGAATTGTATACGGGATTGATTAAGTCCTTGACATCGTGGTTCATCCGATGAGATCATCATGGAACATGTGGGAGCCAACATGGGTATCCAGATCCCGCTGTTGGTTATTGACCGGAGAGTCATCTCGGTCATGTCTGCATGTCTCCCGAACCCGTAGGGTCTACACACTTAAGGTTCGGTGACGCTAGGGTTATAGAGATATTAGTATGCGGTAACCCGAAAGTTGTTCGGAGTCTCGGATGAGATCCCAGACGTCACGAGGAGTTCCGGAATGGTCCGGAGGTAAAGAATTATATATAGGAAGTGCTATTTCGGCCATCGAGACAAGTTTCGGGGTCACCGGTATTGTACCGGGACCACCGGAAGGGTCCCAGGGGTCCACCGGGTGGGGCCACCTGCCCCGGGGGCCACATGGACTGTAGGGGGTGCGCCTTGGCCTATATGGGCCAAGGGCACCAGCCCCAAGAGGCCCATGCGCCAAGAGAAGAGGGAAAGGAAGAGTCCTAAAGGGGGAAGGCACCTCCTAGGTGCCTTGGGGAGGATGGACTCCTCCCTTGGCCGCACCCTTCCTTGGAGGAAGGGCCAAGGCTGCGCCCCCCCCCCTCTCCCTTGGCCCTATATATAGTGGGGGAAGGGAGGGCAGCAAAAACCTGAGCCCTAGCGCCTCCCTCTCCCTCCCATGACACATCTCCCTCCTCCCGCGGCGCTTGGCGAAGCCCTGTTGGAATCCCGCTACTTCCACCACCACACCGTCGTGTTGCTGGATCTCCATCAACCTCTCCTTCCCCCTTGCTGGATCAAGAAGGAGGAGACGTTGCTGCTCCGTACGTGTGTTGAACGCGGAGGTGCCGTCCGTTCGGCGCTAGGATCATCGGTGATTTGCATCACGACGAGTACGACTCCATCAACCCCGTTCTCTTGAACGCTTCCGCGCGCGATCTACAAGGGTATGTAGATCCACTCCTCCCTCATTGCTAGATGACTATAGATAGATCTTGGTGACACGTAGGAAAATTTTGAATTTATGCTACGTTCCCCAACAGTGCATCATGAGCTAGGTCTATGTGTAGTTTCTATGCACGAGTAGAACACAAAGTAGTTGTGGGTGTTGATTTTGTTCAATATGCTTACCGTTACTATTCCAATCTTGATTCGGTGGCATTGTGGGATGAAGCGGCCCGGACCGACCTTACACGTACTCTTACGTGAGACTGGTTCCACCGACTGACATGCACTAGTTGCATAAGGTGGCTAGCGGGTGTCTGTCTCTCCCACTTTAGTCGGATCGGATTCGATGAAAAGGGTCCTTATGAAGGGTAAATAGCAATTGGCATATCACGTTGTGGTTTTTGCGTAGGTAAGAAACATTCTTGCTAGAAACCCATAACAGCCACGTAAAACATGCAAACAACAATTAGAGGACGTCTAACTTGTTTTTGCAGGGTATGCTATGTGATGTGATATGGCCAAAAGTATGTGATGAATGATATATGTGATGTATGAGATTGATCATGTTCTTGTAATAGGAATCACGACTTGCATGTCGATGAGTATGACAACCGGCAGGAGCCATAGGAGTTGTCTTAATTTATTTATGACCTGCGTGTCATTGAACAACGCCATGTAATTACTTTAATTTATTGCTAACGTTAGTTGTAGTAGTAGAAGTAATAGTTGGCGAGACAACTTCATGAAGACACGATGATGGAGATCATGATGATGGAGATCATGGTGTCATGCCGGTGACGATGATGATCATGGAGCCCCGAAGATGAAGATCAAAAGGAGCAATATGATATTGGCCATATCAGGTCACTATTTGATTGCATGTGATGTTTATCATGTTTTTGCATCTTGTTTACTTAGAACGACGGTAGTAAATAAGATGATCCCTCATAATAATTTCAAGAAAGTGTTCCCCCTAACTGTGCACCGTTGCAACAGTTCGTTGTTTCGAAGCACCACGTGATGATCGAGTGTGATAGATTCTAACGTTCACATACAACGGGTGTAAGACAGATTTACACACGCGAAACACTTAGGTTGACTTGACGAGCCTAGCATGTACAGACATGGCCTCGTAACACAAGAGACCGAAAGGTCGAGCATGAGTCGTATGGTAGATACGATCAACATGAAGATGTTCACCGATGATGACTAGTCCGTCTCACGTGATGATCGGGCACGGCCTAGTTGACTCGGATCATGTAATCACTTAGATGACTAGAGGGATGTCTATCTGAGTGGGAGTTCATAATATGAACTTAATTATCCTGAACATAGTCAAAAGGTCTTCGCAAATTATGTCGTAGCTCGCGCTTCAGTTCTACTGTTTAGATATGTTCCTAGAGAAAATTTAGTTGAAATTTGATAGTAGTAATTATGCGGACTAGGTCCATAAACTGAGGATTGTCCTCATTGCTCCATAGAAGGCTTATGTCCTTAATGCACCACTCAGTGTGCTGAACCTCGAACATTGTCTGTGGATGTTGCGAACATCTGACATACACATTTTGATAACCACTCAGTGATAGTTCAGTTAAACGGCTTAGAGTTGAGGCACCGAAGACGTTTTGAAACGTCGTGAAACATATGAGATGTTTCGAGGGCTGAAATTGGGATTTCAGGCTCGTGCCCACGTCAAGAGGTATAAGACCTCCGACGATTTTCTTAGCCTGCAAACTAAGGGAGAAAAGCTCAATTGTTGAGCTTGTGCTCAGATTGTCTGAGTACAACAATCGCTTGAATCAAGTGGGAGTTGATCTTCCAAATGAAATAGTGATAGTTCTCCGAAGTCATTACCACCAAGCTGCTAGAGCTTCGTGATGAACAATAATATATCAGGGACATATATGATGATCCTTGAGCTATTCGCGACACCGCGAAAGTAGAAATCAAAAAGGGAGCATCAATCGTTGATGGTTAGTAAAACCACTAGTTTCAAGAAGGGCAAGGGCAAGAAGGGATACTTCATGAAACGGCAAATCAGCTGCTGCTCTAGTGAAGAAACCCAAGGTTGAACCCAAACCCGAGACTAAGTGCTTCTGTAATAAGGGGAACAGCCACTGGAGCAGAATTACCCTAGATACTTGGTAGATGAGAAGGCTGTCGATAGAAGTATGTTGGATATACATTATGTTAATGTGTATTTTACTAGTACTCCTAGTAGCACCAGGGTATTAGATACCGGTTCGGTTGCTAAGTGTTAGTAACTCGAAATAAAAGCTACGGAATAAACGGAGACTAGCTAAAGATGAGATGACGATATGTGTTGGAAGTATTTCCAAGGTTGATCAAATATCGTACGCTCCCTCTACCATCAAGATTGGTGTTTGCGTTGAGCATAGATATGATTAGATTATGTCTATCGCAATACGGTTATTCATTTAAGGAGAATAATGGTTACTCTGTTTATTTGAATAATACCTTCAATGGTCTTGCACCTAAAATGAATGGTTTATTGAATCTCGATCATAGTGATACACATGTTCATGCCAAAAGATATAAGATAGTAATGATAGTACCACCTACTTGTGGCACTGCCACATAAGTCATATCGGTATAAAACGCATGAAGAAGCTCCATGTTGATGGATCTTTGGACTCACTCGGTTTTGAAAAGTTTGAGACATGTGAACCATGTCTATTGGTGTATATGCATGAAGAAACTCCATGCAAATGGACCGTTTGGACTCACTTGATTTTGAATCACTTAAGACATGCAAATCATACCACATGGGCAAGATGACTGAAAGCCTCGTTTTTAGTAAAATGGAACTAGAAAGCAACTTGTTGGAAGTAATACATTTTGATGTGTGCAGTCCAATGAGTGCTGGGGCGTGTAGTGGATATCGTTATGTTCTTACTTCATAGATGATTTGAGTAGATGTTGAGTACATTTACTTGATGAATCACGAGTCTGAATTATTGAAAGGTTCAAGTAATTTCAGGGTGAAGTTGAAAGATCGTCGTGACAAGAGGATAAAATATATATGATATGATCATAGAGATGAATATCTGAATTACGAGTTTGGCACAGAATTAAGACATTGCGGAAATTGTTTCCCAACTAATACAGCCTGGAACACCATAGTGTGATGGTGTGTCCGAACATCATAACTGCACCCTATTGGATATGATGCATACCATGATGTCTCTTATCGAATTACCACGATAGTTTATGGGTTAGGCATTAGAGACAACCGCATTCACTTTAAATAGGGCACCACGTAATTCCGATGAGATGACACCGTATGAACTATGGTTTAGAGAAACCTAAGCTGTCATTTCTTAGAAGTTTGGGGCTGCGACGTTTATGTGAAAAAGTTTCAGGCTAATAAGCTCGAACCCAAAGCGGATAAATGCATCTTCATAGGACACACAAAACAGTTGGGTATACCTCCTGTCTCAGATTCGAAAGCAATAAGGGATTGTTTCTAGAATCGGGTCCTTTCTCGAGGAAAAGTTTCTCTCGAAAGAATTGAGTGGGACGATGGTGGAGACTTGATGAGGTTATTGAACCGTCTCTTCAACTAGTGTGTGGCAGGGCACAGGAAGTTGTTCGTGTGGCACCTACACCAATTGAAGTGGAAGCTTATGATAGTGATCATGAAACTTCAGATCAAGTCACTACCAAACCTCGTGGGATGACAAGGATGCGTACTACTTCAGAGTGGTACGTAATCCTGTCTTGGAAGTCATGTTGCTAGACAACAATGAACCTACGAGCTATGGAGAAGTGATGGTGGGCCCGGATTCCGATAAATGGCTCGAGGCCATAAAATCCGAGAAAGGATCCATGTATGAAAACAAAGTGTAGACTTTGGCAGAACAACTCGATGGTCGTAAGGCTGTTGAGTGCAGATGGATTTTAAAAGGAAGACGGACAATGATGGTAAATGTCACCATTAAGAAAGCTCGACTTGTCGTTAAGATGTTTTCCGACAAGTTCAAGGAGTTGACTACGATGAGACTTTCTCACTCGTAGCGATGCTAAGAGTCTGTTGGAATTATATTAGCGATAACTGCATTATTTATGAAATCTTGCAGATAGGATGTCAAAACATTGTTTCCTCGACATTTTTTGAGGAAAGGTTGTATGTGATACAAACCGAAAGGTTTTGTCAATCCTGAAAGATGCTAATAAGTATGCAAAGCTCCAGCAATCCTTCTAGGACTGGAGTAAGCATCTCGGAGTTGGAATGTATGCTTTGATGATGATCAAAGATTTTGGGTTTATACAAGGTTTATGAGAAACTTGTATTTCCAAAGAAGTGAGTGGGAGCACTATAGAATTTCTGATGAATATATGTTGTTGACATGTTGTTAATCAGAAATGACGTAGAATTTCTGGAAAGCATATAGGGTTATTTGAAAGTATTTTTCAATGGAAAGCCTGGATTAAGCTACTTGAACATTGAGCATCAAGATCTATAAGGATAGATCAAAATTCTTAATGGTACTTTCAAATGAGCACATACCTTGACATGATCTTGAAGGTGTTCAAGATGGACCAGTCAAAGAAGGAGTTCTTGCCTGAGTTGTAAGGTATGAAGTTAAAACTTAAAGCTCGACCACGACAGAAGAAAGAGGAAGGACGAAGGTCGTCCCCTATGCTTTTGTCATAGGCTCTATACGGTATGCCATGCTGAGTACCGCACCTGATGTGTGCCTTGCCACATATCTGGCAAGAGGGTACAAAGGTAATCTAGGAGTAGATCACCAGATAGCGGTCTAAATTATCCTTAGAGGAATAAGGATATGTTTCTCGGTTATGGAGGTGATAAAGAGTTCGACGTAAAGAGTTACGTCGATGCAAGCTTAACACCTATCCGGATAGCTCTGAGTAGAGATACTGGATACGTATAATGGAGCAACAATTTAGAATAGCTCCAAGTAGAACAGTTATTTGAAATGGCTCCAAATATAGCGTAGTAGCTGCATCTACAAGATGACATAGAGATTTGCAAAGTACATACGGATCTGAAAGATTCAGACCCGTTGACTATAACATCTCTCACAAGCATAACATGATCAAACCCAGAACTCATCGAGTGTTAATCACATGGTAATGTGAACTAGATTATTGACTCTAGTAAACTCTTTGGGTGTTAGTCACATGGGGATGTGACCTTGAGTGTTAGTCACATATCAATGTGAACTAGATTATTGACTCTAGTAAACTCTTTGGGTGTTAGTCACATGGGGATGTGACCTTGAGTGTTAATCACATAGCGATGTGAACTGGATTATTGACTCTAGTGCAAGTGGGAGACTGTTGGAAATATGCCCTAGAGGCAATAATAAATTGATTATTATTATATTTCCTTGTTCATGATAATCGTTTATTATCCATGCTAGAATTGTATTGATAGGAAACTCAGAAACATGTGTGGATACATACACAACACCATGTCCCTAGTAAGCCTCTAGTTGACTAGCTCGTTGATCAATAGATGGTTACGGTTTCCTGACCATGGACATTGGATGTCATTGATAATGGGTTCACATCATTAGGAGAATGATGTGATGGACAAAGACCCAATCCTAAGCCTAGCACAAGATCATGTAGTTCGTATGCTAAAGCTTTTCTAATGTCAAGTATCATTTCCTTAGACCATGAGATTGTGCAACTCCCGAATACCGTAGGAGTGCTTTGGGTGTGCCAAACGTCACAACGTAACTGGGTGGCTATAAAGGTACACTACAGGTATCTCCGAAAGTGTCTGTTGGGTTGGCACGAATCGAGACTGGGATTTGTCACTCCGTGTAAACGGAGAGGTATCTCTGGGCCCACTCGGTAGGACATCATCATAATGTGCACAATGTGATCAAGGAGTTGATCACGGGATGATGTGTTACGAAACGAGTAAAGAGACTTGCCGGTAACGAGATTGAACAAGGTATCGGGATACCGACGATCGAATTTCGGGCAATTATCGTACCGCTAGACAAAGGGAATTGTATACGGGATTGATTAAGTCCTTGACATCGTGGTTCATCCGATGAGATCATCGTGGAACATGTGGGAGCCAACATGGGTATCCAGATCCCGCTATTGGTTATTGACCGGAGAGTCATCTCGGTCATGTCTGCATGTCTCCCGAACCCGTAGGGTCTACACACTTAAGGTTCAGTGACGCTAGGGTTATAGAGATATTAGTATGCGGTAACCCGAAAGTTTTTCGGAGTACCGGATGAGATCCCGGACGTCACGAGGAGTTCCGGAATGGTCCGGAGGTAAAGAATTATATATAGGAAGTACTATTTAGGTCATCGGAACAAGTTTCGGGGTCACCGGTATTGTACCGAGACCACCGGAAGGGTCCCAGGGGTCCACCGGGTGGGGCCACCTACCCCGGGGGCCACATGGGTTGTAGGGGGTGCGCCTTGGCCTATATGGGCCAAGGACACCAGCCCCAAGAGGCCCATGCGCCAAGAGAAGAGGGAAAGGAAGAGTCCTAAAGGGGGAAGGCACCTCCTAGGTGCCTTGGGGAGGATGGACTCCTCCCTTGGCCGCACCCTTCCTTGGAGGAAGGGCCAAGGCTGCGCCCCTCCCCTCTCCCTTGGCCCTATATATAGTGGGGGAAGGGAGGGCAGCAAAAACCTGAGCCCTGGCGCCTCCCTCTCCCTCCCATGACACATCTCCCTCCTACCGCAGCGCTTGGCGAAGCCCTGTTGGAATCCCGCTACTTCCACCACCACGCCGTCGTGCTACTGGATCTCCATCAACCTCTCCTTATCCTTGCTGGATCAAGAAGGAGGAGACGTCGCTGCTCCGTACGTGTGTTGAACTTGGAGGTGCCGTCCGTTCGGCGCTAGGATCATCGGTGATTTGGATCACGACGAGTACGACTCCATCAACCCCGTTCTCTTGAACGCTTCCGCGCGCGATCTACAAGGGTATGTAGATCCACTCCTTCCTCGTTGCTAGATGACTCCATAGATAGATCTTGGTGACACGTAGGAAAATTTTGAATTTATGCTACGTTCCCCAACAATCTACATATCTCATATGCATATCATCGAATCTATTACCACACAGCGGAGGCTCTGATACCACTGTAGGAACACGCGGTACGCTACGCTAGCGCCAAATAAAATTTTCTACCGCACACCCAAGATCATGCTGCTGGAAATAGATCACGGGATCGGGTTTACCACTAGACGCGCAGTCACCGCAGCGGAAGTAGAGTTGGTGATGCGTGTAGATGATCTCCCGGGCCATCTCTTCCTCGCGTTGCCGATCTCCCGCGAACAGCGAAGACCCGTGAACGGTGATCTCCCTCGAACGGCACCTCGTGGTTCCCTCGAACGGTTCGTCCAAGCACCGCAGATGTGATGCCTCCAAGGTATCCACACGTACGGGGAGCAGCGTCGAGCGGCGGACTGCTAGGTCCGGTCGCGCGGCATGGGCGTGGGAAGTGGCGGTGGCTAACCAGGGTTCAAATCCGATCAACCCTAAGTGGCGCGCCCACTCCCCTTTATATAGACCTCCGAGGTGGGCTCAATAGTTGAGCCCACTAGGAGTCCACATCCATTTTCCACTCAGATCCAATCTGAATGGGCTGCAACCCCTTAAGTGTGCGACCCTATAGGTTCACGTACACATGGACACGACCAGAGTCAATAGTTGGTAGCGGCTCCTAGCAGAACGTGCCAACTCCCATGTGGGCGTAAAGTCGTTTGACGAACCTCAACAATGTGGCATATGCAACATTCCTTTTACCTCACGATATTTGTTGTCGAGCTCAAGGCGAGTACTTGTCACCCTTGTGTTAGCTCGACCTCTCTTCTCGAAACCATGATACAGATTCCCGAACTGGGTTAACACTTAACCAAGTCGCATGGCCATGCTTTCCGAATCTGATCACTCGAGAGGGCCCAGAGAATATCTCTCCAAATAGGAGGGGCAAATTCCATCTTGGTCAACCATGTCTTGTGGCATGTCTCACGACTCACCCGAAAGCTACCTTTATAACTACCCAGTTACGGAGTAGCGTTTGATAGACCCTAAGTGAGTCGATCCTCATCCCGAGAACATGCGAGGACCTCAGGTCTAGGACATGGCATAGACATTGCACTTGAGTCTAACAGATGACTATATCTCGCTGCGTCTCAAAGTGGGTCTGTCCGGCTCGGTGATCTCCATCCTCGAGCCCATACTATCGGTTTAGCATCTCCATGCACATGACTTATGAAACATAGTCATCAACCGAGTCGTGTACTAGTCAAGAATATGTGTCCGCATAACCTTATCAACTAGGGACCATTAAAACAATCATCATACAATACATAATTCTACAAACAAGTCACATACTTATTGATACATATCATTGATGATGTTCAAGGACAATACAAAAGACCCATGAATACATATGGAAATATCATCATCACATGATTGCCTCTAGGGCATATCTCCAACACTTTCTGACAAAAAAGAAATGAGGCGGACTTGCCAAGCTCGCCAACTAGATTTGCCATCCTCAACGAATATAACTTGCCGTAAAAATCTTTATCTTTACCTAATATTAAAGGGAGGATTGTTTCTCCACTTTTTTGTCATCAATGATTTTTCGTACGCCCATCCGCCTTTTCGTACGTCGTCACATTTTCTCTTTTCGTTTTGCGTTGCACCTAAAAGAAAACTGCGTTTCGTTAAAAAAGAAGCTGCAAAAAAGAAATGAGGCGGACTTGCCAAGCTCGCTAACTAGATTTGCCATCCTCGACGAATATAACTTGCCGTAAATTTTTTTATCTTTACCTAATATTAAAGGAAGGATTGTTTCTCCACTTTTTTTTGTCATCAATCTTTCCCTATCCCTATCCCTATCCCTATCCCTATATATATTATATATATTATATATATATCTTTCCCTACTAATAAAGCACGGAGTGCTTCTGCCCGTACGTCGTCGGCGTTTTTGCGAAAAAGCCCCTTTGTTTGTGAGAGTTCAACCCGCAGTCCTATCTTAAGTGGATATCTGAGAAAACGTTTCGTTTTTGCACAAAACACCCTGGCGTTCGTTTCTAGCCCAGATCTGGCCCAACCAGGCCCGAGTGCCGCCGTCACCACCAGCGCCCGACCCCGAGCTCCTCCTCCCGTGCGCCTCCTCCCTGGCTTCCCTCGCGCGTCGTCCGGCGACCGGCGCCGCCGCCGCCGACCACCCAGGTCACGCCGCCGCTTCCATGCCTTCTCTCTCTCTAATCTTCTTGTCTCTCCTCTCCAGGAGCTCAGCGCCAGCGCCATGGATGTCCAGTCCTCGAGCTCTCCTTGGAGATTCGAACGCCGCCACGGGACCTCCACCAGCCAGATCCGGCGCCTACCTCCCGGATCCGCGCTCCCTCCACCTCCTCTACCCGATCCGGCGCCGTCGAACCCGCCAAGACCTCCACCATGGAGTTCCTATAGCTCGTCCCCTGCCTCCTCGTCCTGTGCTCGAGGGAGACGCCCCTCCAGCGCATCCAGGACAAGGCCCACCGCCAGCCGGTCGTTGTTGCACTCACCGGCGACCTCACCCTCCCCTCTGCACTGCCCTCCACCTCAACTGATGCTTCTCACCAACAGGGATATATTTAGCTGGTCATAGCTTGTGGATGTTCTCTGTTAATTTTTGCACACAAGGTGTTTGTGTGTTTGTCCAAGCCAATGTTCATGAGCTTTATCTTTGCTGTGAGTACTGCATCTTTCTGTCCATCTGATTGTTCCATGTTATACTATCTGTTGAAGAAAATAAATCTGTATTATTTACCTTGATTTTTCTGATTGTAGATAAATGACATGGCTGAGAAAGTCCCTTCAATGAAAGGAGGAGTATAGTCTTGGCCATGGCTGGGAAGGAAGGAGAACATGTAAATTGAGGATTTTTCAGAGAGATTAGGACTGCTTGATTTATCAGAGAGAAAACCTTGATCAGGAGCTTCGTCGATGCAGGCCTTCATGCTGGACCGAGGAGGAGAAGAAGGGGGGCACGTCGAAGGTGCCGGTGGAGCGCGCCGTCGAGATTGTTGATGACAGCGACACGGGCGAGGCCGGGGAGGAGGTCATGGTCAGCTAATGCTTCTGGTCGTACGTCGTTGGCGTTTTTGCGCAAAAGCCCCTCTATTTCTTTGAAATAAGCCCGCAGTCCCTGTTTAAGTGGCACTCTGGAAAAACGTTTCATGTTTGCGCGACATCCCGGGGACGACGCCACCGCCCCGGCGCCTGCCAGATCCAAGCGGGGAAGGGGAGGAGGGGGCATCCCAGCGGTGGTGAAGCTTGGCGGAGTAGGGGGCGGGTCGGCCTGCTGGTTTGCCGGCACTGGAAAGGCTCGTGGCAGGGAGCTCCTCTCCTCTGCTTTGGGAGGTGGCTGAAGCGCTCGGGCTGCAGAGCTGCGGGGCAGGGGCCGAAGGTGGTGGTGCGGACGCTGGATGGGACTTGGTGCAGGTCTCCGGCGAGATGGGGATAGCGTGGATGAGGTCTGGACGCCGGCGGTGCTTGGGCATCGGGCGGCCATGGCCATCTCTCTGCAAAAAATAGAAGACAGAGAGAGAGCTCTTAGAGAAAAGAAGCACGGGGAAGAGAAGAGAGATGGAGGGAAGAAGGGAAGTCTGAAGATATGGCGATGGTACATAGAAGAGCTAACGAGAAGAGAAAACTGGGGGCCTTCACCCGAGCGGCCACAGAATTCTTGGGCCATCGGCAGACGAGCAGCACCACCAGGCCGCCTCCGCCACAGGCCCAGCCAGCTCCTGCATGTGCTGGCCAGCCGCTAGATCTGGCGAGCAACCGAGCCGCCACTGCAAACCAGCACCACAGCCCCCCATAGTCACCAGCCACTCACGGGCACGGGCTCCACCACCACGGCATGGGGACTCCACCCCAGGCCCCTATGCGCCGACGAGCAGGCCACCGCCGCCCCAGCCGCAGCAGTAAACGCACACACCAAAGCTCTGCCCCACCTTTGGCAGCCGGGTGCCGGTAAGTGGCTGTAGCCAGCCACCGAGGCCGCGCACTCCAGGACTGGAGTTCATCATCGGCAGAGCACGGGCGGCTGGTGGGGTGGAGCACGGCCATGCGTGGTAGGAGGAGAACTTGGGGTAGGGCAAACGCGCGCCAAGCCGGTAGTGGACGCGCTGTATAGAGAAGAGGAGAGCAGCGCTGGTGGTGAGGTGGATGGATGGAGAAGAGGGGAGGAGTAGCGCTTGGTGGTGAGGTTGCAGGAGGAGGAAGATGGAGGCGGAGCGGCGCTGTGGACTGAGGAGGAATAGCGATGTGGATGGAAAAGCTTAGAAGGGGCACGCAGTGGGCGCTCGGTGGGGATTTGGCTATTGCTTCTTTTTTAATCATTTGTTGTTGTTAGATGCACAGACTGGAAGAAGCTACTGGAGCGTGCTAGAACCACCGATTAGAATATTTTGTGGTGCTCATCCGTTGGAATTATGTGCGACTGTTCATGGCGTTCCAAAAAATGGTTTATTCTGCTAACATGTTCTCAGTGTCCTATATTGAACTCCTTTTGCTCCCTTGACCCTTCTCACATTGGTACACTGTGATTATTTGATTGTACCGAGCTGGCACACTTGCACTCTGATGGCAACCGTTCCAAGTTAGTAAGCCATATGCTTATATTCATGTGACTGTAATTTTGGAAATAAATTAAATATTGTACTCCCTCCGTCCCAAAATGTAAGACACTTTTTGACACTATCATAATATAAAAAAACGCCTTACATTTGTTTCGTGACGGAGGGAGTAGTTCATAGGAAAGGAGCAGAAACATTGACTGAAATTCAATCTCTCTGAAATTTCGACTGTAAACAGCCCTGGTTACACTACATACACGACTGTACAATTAGTTAGAAGACAATTCTTTTACTCACTTTGCACCTCACCTTTTTTAGGAAGATTATAATCTGTTCTTTCACAGACATCACAATTTTTTGTATCGACGATGTAAATTTATAGAGTGACCGAATTCCGAATTGAACATTTTTTTCCTAAATAGACGATTCTCGATCGTAAACTAAACTTTTCTTGCTACAAAAGATCCTAAAAAGGTGGAATTGAATGGAGCAAAAACAATAAGCTTCAGGCTAAGAACTCACCGGATTCCGGCGAAGGAGAAAGGAAGCAGGAAAAGGTTGAGAACCACATATAAGCTTTAGATTAACTCTCCCAAACCAGTGTCATGTTTTAGAAAAAATTCGATGTGGATGTTTATTGGCTAGAGGAGTGCGATATCTTTCTTTCTTGCAACGCAAGGTCATATTTGCTATATGTACCTAATAATAAAGGGATTAGTGTTTCTGTCTGTCCTTCCATCTTGAAACTACCTGTAAAGTTGTCATAAATTACTCACCGTGCCACCCATAAGTGAGGAAGAAATGAATCATTTTTCCATCCACAAAGCGACCGTCGCCTTTGATTCAATTATGTTCAACGCGGCCACATAACATAAGGAGTCAAGCAGGCCATCGGATAGAGCATCTCCCTTCCACCTTGGAGACCCAGGTTTGATCCTCCCTTCCCACCCTTTTTCTCCTTTTTCATTCGATAAAAAAATTCAGGTGGGCGCCCAAACCTTAACCAATGTCTTCTTTACATGGGGTATTTTAAAAATGCCTATTGTATATGTTTCCTACCCCATAGATATGATAGTTTGATACTTCAATAAAAACTATTTTTGGAGCCATAGGGGGTGGTGATTCCTACAAGCTATTATATGCTGAAGGTTACAACAGGCACATAAGCATCCTCTATATTTAACAGTGCACCATAACCATACCCCATATGATGATGTACACTAAACTGTTGATTCGAGCTTTTGTAAACCAGTGCCTTGGTGTTGATTTCCATATTCTTTGAAATTTTGCCCATAAAGATTTTTTTTAAAGAATATCGATGTTGATGTAACCTTGAACATTTGGCATGCATGTCCTTACACTTCAAAAATCATACCACCTTCATATTTTTGTGCAACACCACTTATCATGTTGTTTGTGGTGTGGCACCGTAAAAGATTTCAAGTGATATTTTGATGTCATCGGGATGTGGATGAGGGACAATTTCTTTTCTCCCGTTGCAACGCACGGGCATTTTTGCTAGTATTTTTCATACGCCCATCCGCCTTTTCGTACGTCGTCACATTTTCTCTTTTCATTTTACGTTGCACCTAAAAGAAAACCGTGTTTCGTTAAAAAAGAAGCTGCGTAGAAGGGAGTCGAACCCCGCCCGCACAAAACAAGGCCGCAGCCACCAACCAGTTCACCTAGCACTGGGTTGTTTGAGAAACTAATTGATTGTTTCCTTTTATTTATAGCCACGATTTTTTCAATAAAAAAACAACTTAGAAGGCAGATAGACCCCGATCCGCTCGCTCATCTTCTTCCTCCTCAGTGCCTCATCACTGCTAAGCGCCCGGATCACCGCTCCGCCGCCTTCCATCTCCCGGCCCCCTCCACCTTCAGCCAACTCTATCCTAATCCACGTTCTCTTCTCTACCTCGCTGGCCGGGTCGGCGCGGCTGATGGCTCTAGTGTCCATGAGCGCGGTTGCGGCGAGGGATTTGGCGAGGAGGAGCGCCACGGCGAGGGCGGCAGTGAGCGAGATGAGTGGCAGGATAGAGCCCGCCGTAGCATACTGGATGGAGGGCGACGTCCTCCCAATTGGGAAATTAGTTGATCAATGTCCTTCCAAGATTTGATTGTAGCAATTCACTGGCTTATCTTAGCTCAGGTTCAACTTATTTGTTAGTGTGGGGATCAATATACAAGTGTCCATCCGAGTTCTGAGATATATGTAGGGGTTACGGAAGGCTACTTTATATCATGTGAATGGAAGGCATGAGAGTTGGCTTTTCAGATCAAGCAACGCTGGAGATTGTTGGTCAGCAATTCAACATTTGCTTGTTGGTCAGCAATTCAACATTTGCTTCCATTCACGAGGTAGCTCTTTTCGCTCAGCTCCAGCCAGCTGCATATTTTTTATTACTAGGCCAACATAGAAAGATGTTGCAGTGTGTTGTTAAGGTGACTGAAGACAACCTGATAGATTCGCCCTTGAAGATATGGTTTTGCTGGCTTTCAGTATTGCTTTAAGTTATTCAGTGGTGTTCATATAGCAATATATCTATTTCATCTCTAAATGTTCATGCTTCTGGCTTTTAGGCTGTACTTATTGAAGAATTCAGTTGTATTGGACCAGTCCTGTATGCATATAATGATGTGCGTCTTTCTCCAATTATACTTTGTATAAACCTGACAAACAATCATATTATGAATCAGAACATTTTAATTTTCGTGTTAACATTACTTCTCATCCGGTATTTTGCACTATCAAGGATCACATCATAATTGTGTCTACCCTTTTTAACTATTAACTACGTACAGAAAAGAGGTGCTAATACAAAATGTAGAGAACTAAAAAAACAAAGTGGCAGAATTGCAAGATATTTTTGACTGAGCATAATTGTAAGATAAATTCTGAACGTAATTGCATTTTGTTTATAGAAACCAGTGGAATAAAGGTAACTGGTGCGTTTTGGTTCCTACTCTTTTCATCTCTCAATTATGGTCCGATGTCACGGCTGTCTAAGGAGATATATGACCGGCTTAGAGATAAACTTGGTAGTTAGCTCTTATATCTATCTATTGTAACCATCTTTATCTCTTTCTCTCCAAGATTCTAAACTCCTGTAATATCTCAACCTCTCTTGTATGCGCATCAGGGTTATTGCGCCCCTGCATATAACACGTAGCCATCTCCTCCAACGAGGGTAAGACGTTTCCGCATCTCGCACATGGTAATCAGAGCCTTCCTACTTCCCATCTAGCTTCTCCCGATTTCCTCGTGCCCTACACCATGTCTTCCTCCTCCGGCACATCTCACCCTAGCCTCGATGGCAGGTCATTGAGAAACTCTCCCACACGAACTACGTGCTATGGCACACACAGATCACGCCGCAGTTGCGTGGCGCCGGTGTCTTCAACTATGTTGACGACACCTCGCCGGAGCCGGCCAAGCTTCTCACCGCCAAGGACAAGGATGGCAAGGAGACTTTCGAGCCCAACCCTCTCCACCCAATCTGGGTCAAGGAGGACAATTATCTGCTGAGCAACCTCTCCAAGGAGGTGCTCGTCACGGTCACCACGGCGCAGGCGCTCTGGACGACGCTGGCGGGCATGTACTCGTCGCAGTCGCTGAGCCGCGTCAACAACATCCGCACCTTCCTCATCAACGCGTAGAAAGGCAACCAGAACGCCGCCGCCTACTTCGCCTCCATGCGCGGCCTCACGGACGGGCTTGCCGCCGGCGGCAAACCGATCCAGGATGACGAGCTCATCTCGTATATCTTGCATGGGCTGGATATGGAGTACCAGCCCCTCGTCTCGGCCCTCGACGCGCGCGTCACACCCGCCTCCCTCGACGAAATCTTCTCCATGCTCGGCAACTTTGACCAGCGCATGGCACAGTTCCACGTATCGGGCGGTGGCGGCTTCAAATCTTCAGCAAACGTTGCCACCCGTGGGCGTGGTGGTGGCTCTCGCTATCGTGCTCCTTCTCGTGGCAAGGGGAGGTCAGGCGGTGCATGCCCCGCTAGTGGCGGCGGAGGCAGCCGATCTGGCAACAAAGGACGCCGCCGCGGCGGCTCTGGCAGGACCCGTCCCGATGCTCCGCGGTGCCAGATCTGCGGCAAACCTGGTCACACTGCCAGGGATTGCTGGTACCGCTATGACGAGGACGGGGAAGACTCCCAAGATGATGAAAAGGTCGCGGCAGCGGCTGATGGCTCCTACGGTGTCGACACCAACTGGTACCTCGACAGCGGCGCCACCAACCATCTCACTGGTGAGCTGGAAAAAGTGACTCTCCGTGAAAAGTACCACGGCAAGGATCAAATTCACACCGCCGACGATGCAGGTATGAGGATCAGTCATGTTGGCCATTCAGTTATACATACCCCTCATCGCAAAATACACCTTAGGAAAATCATGCATGTCCCTAGTGCTCATAAGAATCTCCTTTCTGTTCATAGAATTGCCATTGATAACCATGTCTTCCTTGAGTTTCACCCTTTCTTCTTTTTTATCAAGGATTAGGTCACGAAGAAAGTACTCTATCGAGGTAGATGTGTTCGAGGGCTTTACCCGTTGCTTCCGGAGTTTACAAGATTCAATAAACAAGTCCATATTGCCATCAAATTATCTTCCACACGATGGCATGATCACTTAGGACATGCTTCTTTTTCTTTGGTTGAATGTTTGCTTAGAAAGAATAAGCTCTCGTTTGTTGGAGAGCGTAATACTGAAACTATTTGTGATTCTTGCCAAAGAGCAAAATGTCATCAATTGACATACCCCATCTCTACTAGTGTTTCTGAAGGAAATATGCCCTAGAGGCAATAATAAAGTTATTATTTATTTCCTTATAATCATGATAAATGTTTATTATTCATGCTAGAATTGTATTAACCGGAAACATAATACATGTGTGAATACATAGACAAACAAAGTGTCACTAGTATGCCTCTACTTGACTAGCTCGTTAATCAAAGATGGTTATGTTTCCTAACCATGAACAATGAGTTGTTATTTGATTAACGAGGTCACATCATTAGTAGAATGATCTGATTGACATGACCCATTCCATTAGCTTAGCACCCGATCGTTTAGTATGTTGCTATTGCTTTCTTCATGACTTATACATGTTCCTATGACTATGAGATTATGCAACTCCCGTTTACCGGAGGAACACTTTGGGTACTACCAAACGTCACAACGTAACTGGGTGATTATAAAGGAGTACTACAGGTGTCTCCAATGGTCGATGTTGGGTTGGCGTATTTCGAGATTAGTATTTGTCACTCCGATTGTCGGAGAGGTATCTCTGGGCCCTCTCGGTAATACACATCACATAAGCCTTGCAAGCATTACAACTAATATGTTAGTTGTGAGATGATGTATTACGGAACGAGTAAAGAGACTTGCCGGTAACGAGATTGAACTAGGTATTGGATACCGACGATCGAATCTCGGGCAAGTAACATACCGATGACAAAGGGAACAACGTATGTTGTTATGCGGTCTGACCGATAAAGATCTTCGTAGAATATGTAGGAGCCAATATGGGCATCCAGGTCCCGCTATTGGTTATTGACCAGAGACATGTCTCGGTCATGTCTACATTGTTCTCGAACCCGTAGGGTCCGCACGCTTAAGGTTACGATGACAGTTACATTATGAGTTTATGCATTTTGATGTACCGAAGGTTGTTCGGAGTCCCAGATGTGATCACGGACATGACGAGGAGTCTCGAAATGGTCGAGACGTAAAGATTGATATATTGGAAGCCTATGTTTGTGAAGGAAATATGCCCTAGAGGCAATAATAAAGTTATTATTTATTTCCTCATAATCATGATAAATGTTTATTATTCATGCTAGAATTGTATTTACCGGAAACATAATACATGTGTGAATACATAGACAAACAAAAGTGTCACTAGTATGCCTCTACTTGACTAGCTCGTTAATCAAAGATGGTTATGTTTCCTAACCATGAACAATGAGTTGTTATTTGATTAACGAGGTCACATCATTAGTAGAATGATCTGATTGACATGACCCATTCCATTAGCTTAGCACCCGATCGTTTAGTATGTTGCTATTGCTTTCTTCATGACTTATACATGTTCCTATGACTATGAGATTATGCAACTCCCGTTTACCGGAGGAACACTTTGGGTACTACCAAACGTCACAACGTAACTGGGTGATTATAAAGGAGTACTACAGGTGTCTCCAATGGTCGATGTTGGGTTGGCGTATTTCGAGATTAGGATTTGTCACTCCGATTGTCGGAGAGGTATCTCTGGGCCCTCTCGGTAATACACATCACATAAGCCTTGCAAGCATTACAACTAATATGTTAGTTGTGAGATGATGTATTACGGAAACGAGTAAAGAGACTTGCCGGTAACGAGATTGAACTAGGTATTGGATACCGACGATCGAATCTCGGGCAAGTAACATACCGATGACAAAGGGAACAACGTATGTTGTTATGCGGTCTGACCGATAAAGATCTTCGTAGAATATGTAGGAGCCAATATGGGCATCCAGGTCCCGCTATTGGTTATTGACCGGAGACGTGTCTCGGTCATGTCTACATTGTTCTCGAACCCGTAGGGTCCGCACGCTTAAGGTTACGATGACAGTTATATTATGAGTTTACATGTTTTGATGTACCGAAGGAGTTCGGAGTCCCGGATGAGATCGGGGACATGACGAGGAGTCTCGAAATGGTCGAGACGTAAAGATTCATATATTGGATGATATGGTTAGGCCAAGGGGTCAAGCCCATGAGGCTTTAGGTCGGTGCAAAAGGAGTTTTGCGGAGGCCAGGGGGCCAAACGCCGGAGACCCTGGCATCTGGCCCTGGGCCAGACGCCGAGGCCCATGGCGTCTGGGCCAGACGCCAAGGATTGTGGCGTTTGGTCCTGGAGTCCGAGTGGGACTCTTGCCTTTCGGGCAAAACCGACTTTGAGGAGGCTTTTGCTCCAAGTTTCGACCCCGGGGCTCAACATATAAATAGAGGGGCAGGGCTAGCACCAAAGGGACAACAAGTTGATCCACGTGATCTATTCCTTAGCCGTGTGCGGCGCCCCCAGCCACCATATTCCTCGATAATACTGTAGCAGAGTTTAGGCGAAGCCCTGCTGCTGTAGTACATCAAGATCGTCACCACGCTGTCGTGCTGACGGAACTCATCCCCGACACTTTGCTGGATCGGAGTCCGGGGATCGTCATCGAGCTGAACGTGTGCTCGAACTCGGAGGTGCCGTAGTTTCGGTGCTTGATCGGTTGGATCGAGAAGACGTACGACTACTTCCTCTACGTCGTGTCACCGCTTCCGCAGTCGGTCTGCGTTGGGTACATAGACAATACTCTCCCCTCGTTGCTATGCATCACATGATCTTGCGTGTGCGTAGGAAATTTTTTGAAATTACTACGAAACCCAACAGTGGCATCCGAGCCTAGGTTATTTATGTTGATGTTATATGCACGAGTAGAACACAAGTGAGTTGTGGACGATACAAGTCATACTGCCTACCAGCATGTCATACTTTGGTTCGGCGGTATTGTTGGACGAGATGACCCGGACCAACCTTACGCGTACGCTTACACGAGACCGGTTCCCTCGACGTGCTTTGCACAGAGATGGCTTGCGGGCGACTGTCTCTCCAACTTTAGTTGAACCAAGTACGGCTACGCCCGGTCCTTGCGAAGGTTAAAACGGAGTCTATTTGGCAAACTATCGTTGTGGTTTTGATGCGTAGGTGAGATTGGTTCTTACTTAAGCCCGTAGCAGCCACGTAAAACATGCAACAACAAAGTAGAGAACGTCTAACTTGTTTTTGCAGGGCATGTTGTGATGTGATATGGTCAAGGCATGATGCTGAATTTTATTGTATGAGATGATCATGTTTTGTAACCGAGTTATCGGCAACTGGCAGGAGCCATATGGTTGTCGCTTTATTGTATGCAATGCAATCGCGATGTAATGCTTTACTTTATTACTAAACGGTAGTGATAGTCGTGGAAGCATAAGATTGGCGAGACGACAACGATGCTACGATGGAGATCAAGGTGTCGCGCCGGTGACGATGGTGATCATGACGGTGCTTCGGAGATGGAGATCACAAGCACAAGATGATGATGGCCATATCATGTCACTTATATTGATTGCATGTGATGTTTATCTTTTTATGCATCTTATCTTGCTTTGATTGACGGTAGCATTATAAGATGATCTCTCACTAAATTATCAAGAAGTGTTCTCCCTGAGTATGCATCGCTGCGAAAGTTCTTTGTGCTGAGACACCACGTGATGATCGGGTGTGATAGGCTCTACGTTCAAATACAACGGGTGCAAAACAGTTGCACACGCGGAATACTCAGGTTATACTTGACGAGCCTAGCATATACAGATATGGCCTCGGAACACGGAGACCGAAAGGTCGAGCATGAATCATATAGTAGATATGATCAACATAGTGATGTTCACCATTGAAACTACTCCATCTCACGTGATGATCGGACATGGTTTAGTTGATTTGGATCACGTGATCACTTAGAGGATTAGAGGGATGTCTGTCTAAGTGGGAGTTCTTAAGTAATATGATTAATTGAACTTAAATTTATCATGAACTTAGTCCTGGTAGTATTTTGCAAATTATAGATCAATAGCTCGCGTTGTTGCTTCCCTGTGTTTATTTTGATATGTTCCTAGAGAAAATTGTGTTGAAAGATGTTAGTAGCAATGATGCGGATTGGATCCGTGATCTGAGGATTATCCTCATTGCTGCACAGAAGAATTATGTCCTTGATGCACCGCTAGGTGACAGACCTATTGCAGGAGCAGATGCAAACGTTATGAACATTTAGCTAGCTCAATATGATGACTACTTGATAGTTTAAGTGCACCATGCTTAACGGCTTAGAATCGGGACTTCAAAGACGTTTTGAACGTCATGGACCATATGAGATGTTCCAGGAGTTGAAGTTAATATTTCAAGCAAATACCCGAGTTGTGAGATATAAAGTCTCCAATAAGTTCTATAGCTAAAAGATGGAGGAGAATCGCTCAACTAGTGAGCATGTGCTCAGATTGTCTGGGTACTACAATCGCTTGAATCAAGTGGGAGTTAATCTTCCAGATAAGATAGTGATTGACAGAATTCTCTAGTCACCATCACCAAGTTAGTAGAACTTCGTGATGAACTATAATATGCAAGGGATAACGGAAACAACTCCCAAGCTCTTCGTGATGATGAAATCAATGAAGGTAGAAATCAAGAAAAACATCAAGTGTTGATGGTTGATAAGACCACTAGTTTCAAGAAAAGGGCAAAGGAAAGAAGGGGAACTTCAAGAAGAACGGCAAGCAAGTTGCTGCTCAAGTGAAGAAGCCCAAGTCTGGTCCTAAGCCTGAGACTAAGTGCTTCTACTGCAAAGGGACTGGTCACCGGAAACGGAATCACCCCAAGTGATTGGCGGATAAGAAGGATGGCAAAGTGAACATAAGTATATTTGATATACATGTTATTGATGTGTACTTTACTAGTGTTTATAGCAAATCCTAAGTATTTGATACTAGTTCAGTTGCTAAGATTAGTAACTCGAAACGGGAGTTGCAGAATAAACAGAGACTAGTTAAGGGTGAAGTGATGATGTGTGTTGGAAGTGGTTCCAAGATTGATATGATCATCATCGCACACTCCCTATAATTTCGGGATTAGTATTGAAACTAAATAAGTGTTATTTGGTGTTTGCGTTGAGCATGAATATGATTTGATCATGTTTATTGTAATACGGTTATTCATTTAAGTAAAAGAATAAATTGTTGTTCTGTTTACATGAATAAAACTTTATATGGTTACACACCCAATGAAAATAGTTCATTGGATCTCGATCTTAGTGATACACATATTCATAATATTGAAACCAAAAGATGTAAAGTTAATAATGATAGTGCAACTTATTTATGGCACTGCCGTTTAGGTCATATTGGTGTAAAGCGCATGAAGAAACTCCATGCTGATGGGATTTTGGAATCACTTGATTATGAATCACTTGATGCTTGCGAACCATGCCTTATGGGCAAGATGACTAAAACGCCGTTCTCCGGAACAATGAAGCAAGCAACAGATTTGTTGGAAATCATACATACCGATGTATGTGGTCCGATAAAAGGCTTACAGCAGGTATCATTATTTTCTGACCTTCACAAGATGATTTGAGCAGATATGGGGATATCTACTTGATGAAACATAAGTCTGAAATAATTGAAAGGTTCAAAGAATTTCAGAGTGAAGTGGAAAAATCATCGTAACAAGAAAAATAAAGTTTCTGCGATCTGATCACGGAGACGAATATTTGAGTTACGAATTTGGTCTTCAATTAAAACAATGTGGAATAGTTTCATAGCTCACGCCACCTGGAACACCACAATGTTATGGTGTGTCCGAACGTCGTAACCGCGCTTTATTGGATATGGTGCGATCTATGATGTCTCTTATTGATTTACCATTGTCGTTTTGGGGTTATGCATTAGAGACAGCTGCATTCACGTTAAAAGGGCACCATCTAAATCCATTGAGACGACACTATATGAACTGTGGTTTAGCAAGAAACCCAAGTTGTCGTTTCTTAAAGTTTGGGGCTGCGATGCTTATGTGGAAAAGTTTCATCCTGATAAGCTCGAACCCAAATCGGAGAAGTGCGTCTTCATAGAATACCCAAAGGAAATTGTTGGGTACACCTTCTATCACAGATCCGGAGGCAAGATATTCGTTGCTAAAAATGGATCCTTTCTGGAGAAGGAGTTTCTCTCGAAAGAAGTGAGTGGGAGGAAAGTAGAACTTGATGAGGTAACTGTACCTGCTCCCTTATTGGAAAGTAGTTCATCACAGAAATCTGTTCCTGTGACTACTACACCAATTAGTGAGGAAGTTAATGATGATGATCATGAAACTTCAGATTAAGTTACTACAGAACCTCGTAGGTCTTCCAGAGTAAGATCCGCACCAGAGTGGTATGGTAATCCTGTTCTGGAAGTCATGTTACTAGACCATGATGAACCTACGAACTATGAGGAAGCGATGATGAGCCCAGATTCCACGAAATGGCTTGAGGCCATAAAATCTGAGATATGATCCATGTATGACAACAAAGTATGGACTTTGATTGACTTGCTCGATGATCAGCAAAGCCATGTTGAATAAATGGATCTTCAAGAGGAAGACGGACATTGATAGTAGTGTTACTATCTACTAAGCTCGACTTATTGTGAAATGTTTTCAACAAGTTCAAGGTGTTGAATACGATGAGATTTTCTCACTCGTATCAATGCTTAAGTCTATCTGAATCATGTTAGCAATTGCCACATTTTATGAAATCTGGCAAATGGATATCAAAACTGCATTCCTTAATGGATTTATTAAAGAAGAGTTGTATATGATGCAACCAGAAGGTTTTGTCAATCCTAAAGGTGCTAACAAAATGTGCAAGCTCCAGCGATCCATCTATGGACTGGTGCAAGCATCTCGGAGTTGGAATATACGCTTTGATAAGTTGATCAAAGCATATAGTTTTATATGGACTTACGATGAAGCCTGTATTTACAATAAAGTGAGTGGGAGCACTACAGCCTTTCTGATTAGTATATGTGAGTGACATATTGTTGATCAGAAATGATGTAGAATTATTCTGCAAAGCATAAAGGAGTATTTGAAAGGAGTTTTTCAAAGAAAGACCTCGGTGAAGCTGCTTACATATTAAGTATCAAGATCTATAGAGATAGATCAAGACACTTGATAAGTTTTTCAATGAGGACATACCTTGACAAGATTTTGAAGTAGTTCAAAATGGAACAGTCAAAGAAAAAGGTTTCTTGCCTGTGTTACAAGGTGTGAAGTTGAGTAAAACTCAAAAGCCTGACCACGGCAGAAGATAGAAAGAGAATGAAAGTCATTCCCTATGCCTCAGCCATAGGTTCTATAAAGTATGCCATGATGTGTACCAGATCTATTGTATACCCTACACTGTGTTAAGCAAGGGAGTACAATAGTGATCTAAGAGTAGATCACTGGACATTGGTCAAAATTATCCTTAGTGAAATAAGGAAATATTTCTCGATTATGGAGGTGACAAAAGGTTCGTCGTAAAAAGTTACGTCGATGCAAGTTTTGACACAGATCTGGATGACTCTAAGTCTCAATCTGGATACATATTGAAAGTGGGAGCAATTAGCTAGAGTAGCTCCGTGCAGAGCATTGTTGACATAGAAATTCGCAAAATACTTACGGATCTGAATGTGACAGACCCGTTGACTAAATTATCTCACAAGCAAAACATGATCACACCTTAGTACTCTTTGGGTGTTAATCACATAAATGATGTGAACTAGATTATTGACTCTAGTAAACCCTTTGGGTGTTGATCACATATCGATGTGAACTATGGGTGTTAATCACATGGTGATGTGAACTATTGCTGTTAAATCACATGGCGATGTGAACTAGATTATTGACTCTAGTGCAAGTGGGAGACTGAAGGAAATATGCCCTAGAGGCAATAATAAAGTTATTATTTATTTCCTTATAATCATGATAAATGTTTATTATTCATGCTAGAATTGTATTAACCGGAAACATAATACATGTGTGAATACATAGACAAACAGAGTGTCACTAGTATGCCTCTACTTGACTAGCTCGTTAATCAAAGATGGTTATGTTTCCTAACCATGAACAATGAGTTGTTATTTGATTAACGAGGACACATCATTAGTTGAATGATCTGATTGACATGACCCATTCCATTAGCTTAGCACCCGATCGTTTAGTATGTTGCTATTGCTTTCTTCATGACTTATACATGTTCCTATGACTATGAGATTATGCAACTCCCGTTTACCGGAGGAACACTTTGGGTACTACCAAACGTCACAACGTAACTGGGTGATTATAAAGGAGTACTACAGGTGTCTCCAATGGTCGATGTTGGGTTGGCGTATTTCGAGATTAGGATTTGTCACTCCGATTGTCGGAGAGGTATCTCTGGGCCCTCTCGGTAATACACATCACATAAGCCTTGCAAGCATTACAACTAATATGTTAGTTGTGAGATGATGTATTACGGAACGAGTAAAGAGACTTGCCGGTAACGAGGTTGAACTAGGTATTGGATACCGACGATCGAATCTCGGGCAAGTAACATACCGATGACAAAGGGAACAACGTATGTTGTTATGCGGTCTGACCGATAAAGATCTTCGTAGAATATGTAGGAGCCAATATGGGCATCCAGGTCCCGCTATTGGTTATTGACCGGAGACGTGTCTCGGTCATGTCTACATTGTTCTCGAACCCGTAGGGTCCGCACGCTTAAGGTTACGATGACAGTTATATTATGAGTTTACATGTTTTGATGTACCGAAGGAGTTCGGAGTCCCGGATGAGATCGGGGACATGACGAGGAGTCTCGAAATGGTCGAGACGTAAAGATTCATATATTGGATGATATGGTTAGGCCAAGGGGTCAAGCCCATGAGGCTTTAGGTCGGTGCAAAAGGAGTTTTGCGGAGGCCAGGGGGCCAAACGCCGGAGACCCTGGCATCTGGCCCTGGGCCAGACGCCGAGGCCCATGGCGTCTGGGCCAGACGCCAAGGATTGTGGCGTTTGGTCCTGGAGTCCGAGTGGGACTCTTGCCTTTCGGGCAAAACCGACTTTGAGGAGGCTTTTGCTCCAAGTTTCGACCCCGGGGCTCAACATATAAATAGAGGGGCAGGGCTAGCACCAAAGGGACAACAAGTTGATCCACGTGATCTATTCCTTAGCCGTGTGCGGCGCCCCCAGCCACCATATTCCTCGATAATACTGTAGCAGAGTTTAGGCGAAGCCCTGCTGCTGTAGTACATCAAGATCGTCACCACGCTGTCGTGCTGACGGAACTCATCCCCGACACTTTGCTGGATCGGAGTCCGGGGATCGTCATCGAGCTGAACGTGTGCTCGAACTCGGAGGTGCCGTAGTTTCGGTGCTTGATCGGTTGGATCGAGAAGACGTACGACTACTTCCTCTACGTCGTGTCACCGCTTCCACAGTCGGTCTGCGTTGGGTACGTAGACAATACTCTCCCCTCGTTGCTATGCATCACATGATCTTGCGTGTGCGTAGGAAAATTTTTGAAATTACTACGAAACCCAACAGTTTCTACTCAACCTTTGCAATTAATCTTCTCAGATGTTTGGGGCCATGCCCCTAGTTCTGTTGGTAGACACACGTATTATGTCAGTTTCATCGATGACTACAGTAAATTCTCTTGGATTTATCTTCTTAAGAAAATATCCGATGTTTTCCAAGTGTTTCTGAATTTCCAAGCGTTAGTAGAACGCAAGTTTGATCGTAAGATCGTTGTTGTCCAATCGGACCGGGGAGGGGAATATGAAAAGTTGAATTCCTTCTTCCAAATTCTTGGTATTTCACACCACGTGTCGTGTCCACATGCTCACCAACAAAACGGATCGGCTGAGCGCAAGCACCGCCATATTGTTGAAGTTGGTCTTGCTCTTCTAGCCGGTGCTTCTATGCCCCTTAAGTTTTGGGACGAAGCCTTTTTGACCGTCGTGCATATTATTAACATGCTTCCTAGTCATGTCATACACAACGAAACTCCCATGAAACGGCTTCTCAACACTAAGCCAGACTAGAAATCCCTTCGCGTCTTTGGCTGTGCTTGCTAGACGAATCTCCGTCCCTATAACAATAGGAAGCTTATGTTTAGGTCAAAAAAATGTGTATTTCTTGGGTACAGTGCCCAACACAAAGGTGTTAAATGCCTTGTCGTTGCCACTGGTCGTGTTTATATATCTGGTGATGTGGTCTTTGACGAAATAAAGTTCGCTTTTTCTGATCTACACCCAAATGTCGGAGCCCTTCTTCGCAAAGAAATCCTTCTCTTGTCTCCTCATCTCACCGGCATTGATCAAGGGGGTAATAACTGTGATGATCAACTATTGACTAATCCCATGTATGAGCCTTGTGATGACGCAGGAGAACATGCAGAAA
Source organism: Triticum aestivum (assembly GCF_018294505.1). NCBI lineage: Eukaryota > Viridiplantae > Streptophyta > Magnoliopsida > Poales > Poaceae > Triticum > Triticum aestivum. The sequence goes on along the minus strand of NC_057803.1, from coordinate 570,014,713 downwards.
AAAATCGAGGCCAAAATGATGAAGAAATCGCCTCAACACAGCCATATCGCATGTGTCCAGGCGTAGGGAACAAATCCTCCCTAGGATCCGCACCGTCAGACGTGCCAGGTGCATCGTCTTCGGGGTCACCGCCTGCAGGTGCGCCAGGCGGGCCAGGGCGATCCGCCTCCGAATCCGCGACGTCTTCCTCGTCAGGTGCGGTCGGGCGCTCGGGCGGGAGCGGCTCCGGCACCGATACCTGGCGGCCCGCGGGTGGCTCTACTGAGACGCGGTTCCCGGTCCAACCAATTTGCTACAAGCGGCGCGAAGCGGCCCGCTCGACAGGCGCGGGGACAGGCACGGGGACAGGCACGGAACCCCGTGTTGATGCGCCATCATGTGACAATGATGAGGCATGCAGGGTCGGATCTTCTGTGGCCATTGCGCCATGCAGAACTCCTTCGACTGCCACAGAAGATCAAGCTCAGGTGGATCCGGTGGATCCGGCGGATTCGGTTGGTGCTGTGTCAGAAACCACCTCGGGATCAGCTGCAACAGCAGATTCGGTGCATGTCCCGGGATCTTCTGTGGCACAAGCTTCAACAACATTGTCCCAACACCGCACACGACTACAAAAAGGGGTAATCCAACCTGTTAATTATAAGCATGTAACCAAATATGGGCTGGTTTGTTCCACAGGTGAACCTAGTGAACCACACACGCTTGAAGAGGCACTTGGTGATGAAAAATGGAAAAAGGCCATGGATGAAGAGTACATGGCATTACAGAAAAATAAGACTTGGCATTTGGTTCCTCCACGGCAAGGTAAAAACCTCATTGACTGCAAGTGGGTATTCAGAATTAAAAGAAAATTTGATGAAACTATTGATCGCTATAAGGCAAGACTCGTTGCAAAAGGCTTTAAACAGCGTTATGGTATAGACTATGAGGACACCTTTAGTCTTCTTGTAAAGGCTGCCACTATTCGCCTGGTTTTGTCTATTGCTGTTTTCAGGGGCTGGAGTCTCAGACAGCTAGATGTACAGAACGTGTTTCTCCATGGTGTTCTGGAATAGGAAGTGTACATGAAGCAACCTCCTGGGTTTCTAAACAAGAATGCACCTTCTCATGTGTGCAAACTTGACAAGTCGCTATATGGACTGAAGCAGGCTCCAAGGGCGTGGTACTCTCGTCTCAGTCACAAAATGCAAACTCTTGGCTTTATTCCTTCTAAGTCTGACACCTCATTGTTCATTTACAACAAGTACAACACATATATATTTGTTCTCATATATGTTGATGACATTATTGACACAAGCTCTTCAGATGAGGCCATAACAGGACTTTTGAAGGATCTTGGGTCAGAATTTGCACTCAAGGATCTTGGAAACTTGCATTACTTTTGAGGAATTGAGGTGAAGAAACATGATGATGGACTTCATCTCTCTCAGGAAAAGTATGCAACAGATCTGGTTAAGAAAGCTGGCTTGCAAGGTTGTATGCCTTCACCTTGGTCTTAATTTTAGCAAGTCATCATCAACACTTATTAGTGCTTTCTCAGATTCTGATTGGGCAGGATGTCTAGATGATAGACGCTCAACCGGTGGCTTTGCAGTATTCTTTGGTTCTACCTTGATTTCATGGTGTGCAAGAAAACAAGCTACTGTTTCCAGGTCCAGTACAGAAGCAGAGTACAAAGCATTAGCTAATGCTACAACTGAGATTATATGGGTACAATCCATGTTGAAGGAACTTGGTGTCAGAAGTACCCCAGCTCCATGTTTGTGGTGTGATAACCTTGATGCCACTTACCTATCTGCTAACCCTGTCTTTCATGCCAGAACCAAGCATATTGAGATAGATTTTCACTTTGTACGAGAAAGAGTTGCCAAGAAGCAACTTGACATTAGGTTTGTGCATTCCAGAGATCAAATTGCAGATGGATTCACAAAACCTCTGCCTACAAGAAGTTTTGAGGACTTCAAACATAATCTCAACTTGATGAAGTTGTGATTAAGGGAGGATGTTAAACAGGTCATTACAACCTGTCACGGCTGTCTAAGGAGATATATGACCGGCTTAGAGATAGACTTGGTAGTTAGCTCTTTCTCTCCAAGATTGTAATCTCCTGTAATATCTCAACCTCTTTTGTATGCGCATCAGGGTTATTGCGCCCCTGCATATAACACGTAGTCGTCTCCTTCAACGAGGGTAAGACGTTTTCGCATCTCGCACATTATCCTGTTTTGTGTGTTCATAGTTTGTCTCTTTATGGCTGTGTGTGACAGAAGTTTCTTCTCTGCACAATAAAAGGAAAAGCAATCTAACTATATCAATCTTTCCTTTTTTGTGGGCAAAACTTTGGAGCCTACATGACTTTTTAGAGTGTAAATACATGATAATTTCTGGCATTCAAATTGAAGCAGTTGTGGACAAAACTCTGGGAGTATATCACATGTGGCCATGATCATTGTCTTGGGATTTCATGTTGGATGCATTGTGTCAAAACCATGGCCACCATCGATAAGGGTCGAAAGAAGGATAAGCGGCAACATAGGTGGGGCAATGTGTTACAATAAAGGACATCGACCTGTGAGGGGTGTTGAGACATACTTATATTTGGCTATCCACGTGTGATTGTTTTTTCTTCCGTTACAACGCACGGGCATGTTTGCTAGTATATTTAATTTGCCATGTACGCACACCGGTCAACCGTCAAAGAACTGACGAACCAGCTTTAGCGATGGTCTACTCTTAATCCCCACTGCGTCCTAAACTATTACCGTCAAATTCGAACTCTGACAAACTCAAGGCTTCCGATACTTGGAATCCAAGGAAGTAGCGGAGCCATTTAACAGTCTGTGAGCCTCTTCACGGTTCAGATCCCTCACCCGAGCTCCGCAGGAGAAGAATTTAGGCATGGCTTCCACCTGCAACGACTCCCCATCGTTCAAGGTACACACATCTCTTGTCAACCTATACGGCCTCTCACCATTTGCAACGAGCATCCTTCAACCTCGATCTGCTCTAAGCCTCTCGCTTCATGCGATTCCTTGAAGATCATACTTGGGTCCTCGTCGCCGGCGCGCCGCGCGATCCTGTCAGACATGGGATACGAGTTCACGGTCATGGTGGGGGTGCCCTCAGCTCACCAAGTTCCCGTATTCTGCTGAGACAGTAGACTTTTTTAGCCTGTACATACTTGCTGATGAAGTGGATATTTGGTGTATGTGCTGCCAGAGCGCTGACATCGACGAGAAGGCCATCAGGAGGGAGACGCCGGAGGAGCTGGTCAAGGCCTTGGCCGAAGCCAAGGTACCAACGAGTAGCTGCTAAGCTCAGAACGACTGACTTGATGCCGTGCTTCCTATGAAGTTTGTGATACAATCTTGGGGTGCTTCTTGAATCTTGATCGCGCCATATGTGTGTAGGCGGACGCCATTCAACTGAACCTTGCTGACGGCTGTGCTGATCGAGGCAGCAGAGATCGACCTACCCTTCTGATCACTTCTGACCAGGTATACATGGACATCGGTTAATCTGTTTCGTTGGGAGTCTGACATGACACCGTTAATGAAGGTTAAGGTGAGCAAAGGGATGATACGGGAGAGGCCGACGAGCACGGAGGAAGCCAGGGAATTCATCAAGGGTAACGAGCCTTTTGACTATCGTCTTCTTCTTGTGGACTCACACAAGATACAGTATGCATATGGCTGTAACCAAATGTTTCGTGCCTGCTGTGGTGACAGGGTACTCGGGTGATGTAGCATTTGCAATGAACTATGTTCTGGTGACCAACCTGAGCACCGGGGGTAGGAAAGGGGGGTGGGATATACCTGAGGTAACTGCATTTCCAACTGAACTTGCTAATACTACTTTCCTATGAGAAGAGACTGAAACTCACCATGATTTTGGACTTTTGGTCCATCTGCAGATCTGTTTTCACCACATACCAGACGAGTTCATCGAAAAAGTCGTAAGTTTTCAATCCCTGCCCAACACACTGCATCCTTCAAAAAAAATTTAAACGCAAATAACATCAACCATTGGGCATTGGCCGATTTTGTAAAAAAATAACACTATAAAAATTCGGTAATGCTATTCAGTTGACGTTCGCTGGGAGGGGATGGAAAATCGAGTGTTTTTATGGCAATTTATATTGCCGCAACGATGACAACTTAGTTTGCAAGCACGGCAAATCCTGGCAAAAATGAACTGAAGCGGATTTGTCATGCTTGCCAAATAAACCTACCATCCTCGGCCAACATAAATTGTCATGCAAATCATTCACAATTACCATGCTTCCCAGATGGCGTTCGCTGGTTAAAAGGGTCCTAAAAGTTAAGCCAAGGACGAGCGGTTCAATTTACGCCGACGTGGGAGCAATGTGGACAATTTTTTTCTCTCAGATCAGTTTGGCCTTAATTGATCAAATAGACGAGTTCATAGCCTAAATTTGATCACTTTCTGAGTTTTTTCCTAAAATATGCAACTTCTTTGAGTTAATGGACTAATGACACATTTCACTCGGTAATTAAGACTACATCCTGCTACGTTCCAGGTGAAGGAAGGAGGCATGACTTGCGTGGCTGGGGGCCTCAGGTTGATGCATCCATCATCTTTGCCGTTCATCAAGGAACTAGTGAGCAAATTCTTCCAAATAGCCCATACTTAAAAAACGTGGAGATCAGGACTGCATATCCACTTCACTGTTCTGACCCTACATCACTGTTTTGGTTTCTGCATTTGTTGCGCAGGTTGGTACGGTGGATAGCGTTCGAGGACTTCCAAGAAACCTCACCGAGAAGCTCATTCGAGAATCCCTACAAGAAACCGTTGAAATGTAGGATGTCGTTATTCTCATTATTATTCAAATCTTACAAGGAGATAAGATGTGTACAATCTAGGACTCTTGCTCCTTGTTGTATACTAGAACAATAGAACAACCCAATGTATTCAAGTAAGAGTCCACAAACAATTGCTTGATAAAGGAGGAAGGCCCCGGTTAGGGCGGGTTTCTAACTCTCCTTAAATTGTTACTCATAGTATATCTAAATATGATAAAACACATAAAACCCTTCCGTGGAAGAAAATGAAGAAGTGATACTTGTATACTAAGCATATTGCACAAATTTCCTCGTCAAAGCCTTGTAGTGAGAGATTTTGGCAAAACTCGAACAAGAGAATAGTACAATTATTCCTTTAGGTATGTGAAGTTTCTACTCCTACGACAATCGACGGTTAAGCTTGTAGGTGCTTACCTACGTACCCGAGTTTGAAACCTAGGAATAGACGGTGTCTTCTTGCCATCAATGGTCATCAGACCGCAACACAACCACCAAGCTGACTAGCTAAGCGCTTGGGAGAGATATGAAAGAAAACAAACTTATATTACTTGGATTGCTAAGCTAATCCAAATTATGCTCCATCGCATTTTCCCTGCAAAAACAAAAGGCTCCCTCTAGTATCAAGTTTACACAATGTTTGAGTTTGGTCGAAAGTTAGTTCCACTATGAGTATTATTTCATAATCAAAACCGTTCTAAAGTTAGGGAGGGTTCTTGAGTAAATTTACAACAACAAAATACATATATGGATTCATGGTGCATGATAACAGTCGTAAATTAGCCCTAGATCTTATACCTTAGTCGAATTAGCTTGACCATTATAAATGTTATGCAAGAAGCACCGATAGGTTCCGTGGCGGTGGCATGGGGACCGGCCAGGGCCTTGACCCCACCCCAACGGTATGTATTTGGTATTAAGTTCATGTAAATAGTAAAAATCTCTCCTTTCGTAGCCTCCCACCCATCTCAACATAAGGATTTCAAATCCTGCCTCTGACATTGGATAGGCTGGGATGAGCAAATGAAGATATCGACTTGTTATAATAAAGTGAAAACCACCAAACCGTGACCGCTGATGATCTAAAAACATCAAATCATCAGCATACTCTTGACAGGTAAGAGCTCATTGTTAATCTTTTGTCAGAAGACATACATACGGACGAAGTTTGGCAACCATCAAGGACCTATGAGTGGGCCATGGTTGGTAACAACGGCCGCCTCTTGGTTGTACGTAGGGAGGAAATGTAACAAAACAATTCACCTCTTACAATCTTATGACCCCTCTTTTTGTCTTTGCATTTTTTTTATTTAGACCTATCTTCTACTCTAGTTTTCCTTTATGTTTTTCTTTGTTACCCGTTCGCCTTATTATTTAAGAAATAGTTTGACACTGAATGATACTACTAAATATATACTTGCATTGCATGTTAATATTACGTAGGATATAATTACTCGGTTAATGATGACAATGATATTAATTATGAAAGGGTGTTAAACATGTTTAGTGCTAAATATATTGCAAAACAGTGAAGTGGCGTACAACGTTAGATAGATGCGGTTGAATGGGTGATATTTGTTGGATCTCTACAACTCGCTCTTTTTAATCTTGATAAG
>NC_057803.1:570004459-570007925 GCF_018294505.1 Triticum aestivum | reverse complement strand
ACTGTGTCTACCATATCTTGCCACGGAACTAGTTCAGTGTCACTAAACTTTTAACGGTTCAAAAGTTATCAAAAAATATGAAATAAATATGGGAGCATCTCTCTAATGTAATAAGATGATCCAACGGAGGGATTGTCAAAATATGCATTTATGTGTCCTAGCCAAAAATAATAAGCATTTCAGCTCACTGCGACATAAATATATACTGAACTATTTTTTTTGGTCCAGGACACATATAGTCGTATTTCTTTAATCTCTCCGTTGGATCATGTTATATTATAGGTGTGCTGGTTCAATATTTTTTTCAGAATTTTTGAAAACTTTTGCACCGTTGAAACCCTTAACTAGTTCTGTGGCAAGCACTTGTAGAAAATCCTACTCCTATATAGGTAAAATATATATAGTGTTGCTATTCATCAATCAGGGTGCAGAATAAGTTATTCTTCACCCGAGGTAATCTTACGATCGCTTCATAAACAAATTACATTTGAAATTCAAATAGTTACATTCATATTGATTCACTATGTAAAATTTGACATAAGAAAATAAAAATATAGGTCATAAAACAAGAAAAATTGCAGTTTATGTGTATTTTAGACTATGTTCTTACGTTTGTAATTTTACATAAGATAAAATATTTTTTACGGCGATTATATATTTTCTTACGGTCCCTTTTTGCGTCAAAAATAAGACAAAACTTACGAAACGTAAAATTACGGTGCATTGATGGTAAAATAGAGGGGGTGAACAATAATTATTACTCACCCAGAGTGACGAATAGCGCGACCCTATATATATATATATATATATATGTTGCACCAACTTTTCTGAAAAAACAATTTAATAGAATATAAGCCTTCGCTTTATGCTCGACATTTTTTTGCGAGGATATGCTTTAGTTAAAAAATATTTAGAAGGTAGATAATCTTCTATCTTTTTTCATAGAAAAGGGAGTTAATCAATGAATACGAATATGACTCTTGTCAATCGTCTTGTTTGACAGGTAAATCTTTTCTTTTTTCTGGGATTTGACAAGTAATTCAACTAAGTAGATTAAGTGTTGTTTGTTAAATACTCATAGAAAAAGAGTAGCCAACTTTCATTACTCCTGTTTTTATTTACTCCACATATTAGCTTGACCAATTTTACTCGCAGAAAAAGAGGTAGCCAATTTTACAAACTTTGACCAATTTTATAAAAAAAAATCCATATACAATACCAAATCAATACCATTAAATTCATTATTGAATATACTTTCACATCATATAGATTTTTGTAAATGTTCATATCTTCAAAAAAAACTTGATCAAATTTAATAAAGTTTGATTTCAGTTAAAATTAATTTGCCGACAGATAAAGGGGAATGTTCACTGTAAAGTGTCATGCCGCACTCCAAGTATCCACATTGCCGCGTACAACTGGTCAACCGTCAAAAGCACTGAATAAATTAGTACCGATGATCAATCCTTAATCCCCCTTTGTTATAATTATCAAGTAGTAGTACTTCCAACTCTAATCAGCTCGAGGCTTGGATACTTGGAATCCAAGGAAGCAGCAGAACAAATTAACAGCCTCAGATCAGAGCCTCCGCACGGTTCAGAATCCTCAGCTGAGCTCCGCAAGAGAAGAGCCAGGCATGGCTTCCAGCTCCAACAACTCCCCATCATTCAAGGTAAACACATCTCCTATCAACCTACGATCTCTCTCGGTAATTGGCCGCGCTTTATCTCCTCTAAGCTACTTGCTTCATGGGATTTCTTCAAGATCATACTCGGGTCGTCGTCCCCAACGCGCCGCGCGATTCTGTCAGACATGGGATACCAGTTCGCCACCATGGTCGAGTACCCTGCACTTGCCGATCAAGCTTCGAGATTCGCCTCATCCTCTTTACCTGCCTGCTGATGGAGTGGGTATTTGGTGTGTGTGCTGCCAGAGCGCTGACATCGACGAGAGGGCCATCAGGAGGGAGAAGCCAGAGGAGCTGGTCAAGGCCTTGGCCGAAGCCAAGGTAGCAGCTGCTACGGCTCAGGAAACAATCTTCAGTTTGCTATGAACTTTGTGGTACAATCCTAGGACGTTTGTTTCTTGACATGTAGGCCGACGCCATTAAACTGAATCTTGTTGACGGCTGCGGTGATGGAGACAGCAGAGATCGGCCTACCCTTCTGATCACCTCAGACCAGGTATATATGGGCATCAACCAACTCAGTTCTATTCAGGCATAAACGGTAGCTGCTGTGCACACTGCACAGTGGTTGATTGTTGGATCGATTTTCCGGTGAAGGTCATGGTGAGCAAGGGGGCGATCAGGGAGAGGCCGAGGAGCACGGAAGAAGCCAGAGAATTCATCAAGGGTAAGTAACCATTTCACCTTCTCCTGGTTTCGCGAAGAACACGTTGGGTAATCAGAGAAATGCTGTGTGGTGTGCCTGGTGCTGTGGCAGGGTACTCGGGCGATCGAGCGTTTGCGGTGAACTATGTTCTGGTGACCAACCTGAGCACCGGAGGCAGGAAGGGGGGCTGGGATATACCCGAGGTATGTACTACTCCCTCCGTTATGAATTAGAATTACTTGTCGCACGTATGGATGTATCTAGATGTATTTTAATTCTAGATACATCCATTTCTACGACGAGTAATTTGGAACGGAGGGAGTACCAGATTAACTTCAATTGCCTGAACTCGCTGCTTTCATCCCTGAAGAGAAATAGACTGAACCTAAAATGATTTGGACACGCATCTCCGTCTGCAGATCTGTTTCCACCACATACCGCACGAGTTCATCGAGGAAATCGTAAGTAACCTTTCCATCTACGCCCAGGAGATTATACTACCAGAAAAAAACAAAAATTGTATCCCTGTGTCAAGATGTTATGCACTACTTCTGCACCCAAAATGGCTGGGAAAACAGTAGGTGAATAAGACTGCATCCTTTTCGTGGCCTGTGTTGCAGGTGAAGGAGGGAGACATGACGTGCGTGGCCGGGGGGCTCAAGCTGACGCATCCATCGGTGCTGCCTTTCATCAGGGAACTAGTGAGCAGATTCATCTATACGGCCCAGAGCTCCTGCTTTGAAAACAGAGGACAGACAGACTGCAAATCCACTTGACCCTTCTGATTCCATTGCCATTTTGATTTGTTGCGCAGGTCGGTACGGCAGACAGTGTCCGAGGGCTTCCGAGGGAGCTCACGGAGAAGCTCATCCGAGAATCGCTGGAAGCCACATCCTAGCTGGACTGTATTTTTTGAACAAGCTGTCTCGAGTTTGCTGTATGTTGAGTATATTGTGTATGTATATGTTTGTGTATAGGGTTTACCTCCTGTTTTCTCTGTATAGTTGAGGTTGTGACTCATCTCTGTACTTATATATACGTGTCTGGTGCATCAATCAATACATCGCGATTGCACAGCTCACATCTTGCCTTTCTACATGGTATCTATCGCAGCACGATCCTAACCCTAAGCC
>NC_057803.1:570002923-570003888 GCF_018294505.1 Triticum aestivum | reverse complement strand
ACCGTCCTCCCGGTCGCCGTCGCCGCTGCTGTTTGCCGCCGCCCCCTCCCCACCACTCCGCCTTCCGCCCCCGCCGCCTCTCCCCGAGGCCGCCGCCGCCGAACGCCGCTAGCTTCCGCCCACCTCCCGCCCCACCCCGTCCTCTCTCTTGCACCACTCGCCTGTGTCGCGCACCACACCTCCAGCCCGCGCCGCACCACCTCCCAAACCGCGCCGCGTCACGCGTCCCAAACCCTAACCCTAGTCATGAGCTCCTCCTTCTTCACCGTCTCAAACCCGTTCGCTGGTCCCGATGTCACTCTCGTCCGCGACCTCAACATCCATGAGCGTGTCCCGGTGAAGCTTAAACAAAACACCGCGTCCTACTCCGCTTGGAAGCGGTATTTTTCGCTTGTATTCCGTGAATACCTCCTGCACGGCCACGTGGACGGCACCATGGACTCGGCGCTCATGATCAACGACGAGGAGTGGATGATCCTCAACGCCACCATCATCCGCTGGTTCTACCTCACCATCTCCAGCGACCTCTTCCACACCATGGTGGATGACGACGACGACGCCTACGCGGTCTGGACCAAGCTCAATGGCCTCTTCACCGACAACAGGCTGCAGCGCAAGGTCCTTCTCCACGGCGAGTTTTATGGGTGCCAGCAGCTTGACTCGTCCATCGACGATTTCTGCATGCGCCTCAAGAAGCTTGCTGATGAGCTCCGTGATCTCGGGGAGACGATCGGCGACGAGCTCCTCATCGGCACCCTCACCGCTGGACTCAACGAGGATTTTGGGAACGCCGCCTCCAACCTCACCCTCATCCCGGAGCCTACCTTCGCTAAGGTGGTCGCGTACCTCAAGTTGGAGGAGCGCCGGATGCGGATGGCGCGGACTCGTGCAACCCACACCGCCCTCGTCACCGGCACCCGCGGGGCTCAAGGCCCGCCACCACCGCGCCTGACGCCGCCCCAGCC
>NC_057803.1:569959571-570002440 GCF_018294505.1 Triticum aestivum | reverse complement strand
GGGGAGGAGCACCCGGCCCGCCGCAGCCAGCCTATCAGCCGGCCCCGTGGTACGCTGGCCAGAACCCATGGACCGGTGTCGTGCACGCCTACTACATGCCGGTTCCCCGTGCCCCTGCCCCGGGTATCCTCGGCGCCCGGGCACCGCCGCACCAGGCGTTCTACGCCACGCCGTAGTCCTATGCGGCGCCCTATGGTCAGCAGCCGCAGCCAGGCGGGCTACCCCTGCTGCCCCTGACGGCCCCGCCACAGCCTCTCCCGCCGGCGCCATGGGACCCGGCCCTCCTGGTGGCACTCCACACCGCCCCTTCTCCATCCAGCTACACCGGCAGCGGTGACTGGTACATGGACACCGGAGCCACCGCCCACATGGCGGCTTATCCCGGTAACCTCCACACCTCCTATCCCGTCCACACTTCCAACCGCATCACCGTCGGTGACGGCTCCTCTCTTCCTATCACCCACATAGGTCATGCATATTTTCCATCTAACTCCACTCCAATATACATGTCTAATGTCTTAGTTTCCCCTGAGCTTATTAAAAATCTTGTTTCTGTTCTTCTCTTACACGTGAAAATCATGTTACCATTGAATTTGATGAGTGTGGTTTTTCTGTTAAGGACGCTCGCACGCGGATGGTGCTCCACTGATGTGACAGCCCCAATGAGCTCTACCCCGTTCACTCCGCCACCTCCACCACTTCCGTCGCCCCTGTCGCTCTCGCCACCGGAGTGGATCTTTAGCACGCTCGCTTGGGTCATCCTAATCCTGCCATCCTTCGCCATATACTTCGGAGTTTTTCTTTCACATGTAATAAGAACGAGGATCACTCGTGTCATGCATGTCTCCTCGGCAAACATGCTCGTCTCCCATTTAGGGCTTCTTCTCATGTTGCATCGTACCCATTTGAGTTAATTCATAGTGATGTTTGGACATCTCCTGTTGCCAGTAACACGGGCTTTCTTTATTATCTTGTCATACTTGATGATTTCTCGCATTATGTGTGGACCTTCCTGTTGCGCCGCAAGTCGGATGCTATATCCACTCTCGCCGCCTTCTACTCCTATGTTCTCACGCAGTTTGGTCGTCCCATTCTCGCATTGCAGACAGATAATGGGAAGGAGTTCGACAACCTCGTTGTTCGCACTCTTCTCACCACACATGGCACGACTTTTCGTCTCACTTGTGTGTACACCTCGCAGCAGAATGGGCGCGCTGAGTGTATCCTTCGCACTCTTAATGACTGCATTCGGACTCTTCTTTTTCATGCCAATGTGCCTCCGCGCTTTTGGCCTGACGCTCTTGCCACCGCTTCACTCCTCATTAACATCCGTCCATGTCGCACTCGCGGGAACTTTGCACCTCATCACCTTCTCTTCGGTGCACCACCTTCTTATGATGAGCTTCGCATCTTCGGCTGCCTTTGCTACCCTAGCATCGCCGCTACTGCGCCTCATAAGATTGCACCCCGCTCCGTCGCCTGCATCTTTCTCGGCTACCCACCTAACACCAAGGGCTATCGCTGCTATGATCCCGTCTCCCATCGTGTTTTCACCTCCCGACACGTTTACTTTGATGAGATGGTGTTTCCGTTTCAGCAGCACGTACCCCTTGTCGCCTCATCACCGCCGGCCACCAGCGGCCCTTCGGCGACTCCGTCAGGTGGACGACCCCGCCCGGCTCTTGGACCGCCTCCGGGCTTTGGCGGTCCTTGCGTCATGGGACGAGCTGCATCGCGCGCCCCCACGCTGGCGCCTGCCCCCTCGGCCTCCTCGGCCGATGCCGCGGCTGGCGCCCCTCCCTCACCCGCCGCCCCCGACTCAGGCGCTGCGGGCTCGGACGCCGCGGACTCTGGCACTCCAGGCTCGGCCGCCGCCTCCCAGGCTTCTTCGCCGGCCCCGTCGCCGACCGCCTCGCCGGTGGCTTCGCCGCCTGTCACGCCGACCGCTCCGCTGCTGCCGCTTGGCCCTGTTACACGGGCTAGAGCCGGCGTTCACCGTCCGAGCCTCCGGTACTACAGCGATGAGTACCTCCTCGCCGTCTCCACCGTGGAGCCGTCTCCTCTTCCCGCGTCCGCTTGCGCAGCCCTCTGTGATCCTCACTGGCTTGCGGCGATGCAGGAAGAGTTCAATGCCCTTCAGCGGAACCGTACCTAGACACTGGTTCCCCGGCCTTCTCGCGCCAACGTCATCACCGGCAAGTGGGTTTTTTGCCACAAGACTCGCTCAGATGGTACCCTTGAGCGCTACAAGGCTCACTGGGTGGTTCGTGGTTTTCGACAGCGCGCTGGCGTTGACTTCACTAAGACGTTTGCCCCGGTTGTCAAACCGGGCACGATCTGCACCGTCCTCCAGCTTGCAGTGTCCCGAGGCTGGCCAGTTCATCAGATGGATGTCTCCAACGCCTTCCTCCACGGCCATCTTGAGGAGCAGGTGTATTGTGAGCAGCCCACCGATTTTGTCGACGCATCTCTTCCTGGCCATGTGTGTTTGCTGTCTCGGTCTCTCTACGGGCTCAAGCAAGCACCCCGCGCCTGGTACCAGCGGATCGCCGGGTTTCTTCAGACACTGGGTTTCAGCGTCACTCGCTCGGATGCCTCATTGTTCGTCTATCGCCACGGTGACACCACTGCATATCTGCTCCTGTATGTCAACGACATCATCCTGACGGCCTCCTCCACAACTCTTCTTCAGCAGATTACTCTTCGGCTGCGTGACGAGTTTGCCATCAAGGACTTGGGTGCTCTACATTATTTCCTTGGCATTGAGGTCGTTCGTCGCCTGGACGGTTTCTTTCTTCATCAGCAGAAGTATGCACACGAGCTTTTTGAGCATGCTGGTATGCTCAATTGTCACCCTGCTGCTACTCCTGTTGACACGAAGGCCAAGGTTTCTGCTCTTGAGGGCTCTCCAGCATCGGATGCTCCCTTCTACCGGTCTATTGTTGGTGCTCTTCAGTATCTGACTCTCACCAGACTGGATCTGTAGTATGCTGTTCAGCAGGTGTGTCTTCACATGCACGCCCCTCGTGACTCCCATTGAACCCTCGTGAAGCGGATCCTCCGTTACATTCGCGGCACGATGACCCTTGGACTCATCCTCACGGCGTCCACTTCTCTGCAGATGCTGGCCTACTCCGACGCGGACTGGGCTGGCTGCCCAGACACTCGTCGGTCCACCTCTGGCTACTGCGTCTACCTTGGTCCTTCACTCGTTTCATGGTCGTCTAAGCGACAACCCATGGTTTCGCGCTCCAGCGCGGAGGCTGAGTACCGAGCTATGGCTAACGCTGTTGCTGAGTGCACCTGGCTACGACAGTTACTTCAGGAGCTGTATCACGACGTCTCCCAGGCTACAGTTGTCTACTGCGATAACGTTTCTGCGGTGTACCTCTCCGCCAACCCGTTCATCATCGTCGGACTAAACACATTGAGCTGGACATTCACTTTGTGCGCGAGCAGGTGGCCCTTGGACGCATTCGGGTTCTCCACGTGCCGACTGCACAACAGTTCGCCGATGTGATGACGAAGGGACTGCCGACTTCCACCTTCGAGGAGTTTCGTTCCAGTCTCTGCGTCCCTGGCGCCGCTACGACTGCGGGGGTGTTGAGTATATTGTGTACGTATATGTTTGTGTATAGGGCTCACCTCCTGTTTTCTCTGTATAGTTGAGGTTGTGGCCCACCTCTGTACTTATATATATGTGCCTGGTGCACCGATCAATACATCGTGATTGTACAGCCCACATCTTGCTTTTCTACACTGTAAAAAGGACTACTGTTTTGCCGTGCACTATTATGACGAGTATATGAAAATATAGTACGTCATTTGGGTACTCTTGGAAAAAAATACTTATCCCTGTTTCTTTTATGCAGTACTACTACTAGCCAACAATCACTCTGACTGAAAACCCAATCCAGGACAATGAAAACAAAAGTAGCATAAGAAAATGAATACATTTTTCACCCCATGTAGGGCCGGACCAAAAGCTGTAGCTCGTGAGCTTAATGAGCGCTCGATAGTTCGACTCGTTATGCTCGTGGCTCGCTTCTTAATAAACAAAATTAATCATCAATTTCAGCTCGTTAAGCCTAACGAGCTTAACGAACGAGCTAACAAATTTCACATATAGCTCATTAAGCTCGTTAGTAATAGCACAACACATATTTCATCTTACGTGACAAAATTATTTTAGCACATCAGTCTATCTATTCAATCTAATCTACATATGAGGCAATAAACTAGTGCATTTTCTTTTGTAGTCACCATCTTCATTCTTAAAAATCACATCTACACTCATCATGTAGACTGTAACACATCAGAATCTGTTAACGAGCGCTCACAAGTTTCAAACGAACCGAGCCGAGCAGGATTTTTTGCTCATTAATCTTACCGAGCTTAACGAGTCGAGCCTTAATGATCATGAACTTAACGAACCGCATAAACGCATTCACGCACGCCCTATCCATATAAGCACTTCCGAGAGACTGAGCTGTCACATTATTTTGAGATTGGCGAAGTCGTAACATACACCTTCGCAGTCGACGAAAAAGTCTCGTCCCACTAAACACACATAGCCGAAAGGCCTGAAATAAATCCAAAAAAATGCGAGTATCAGTGTCAAATTTGGAAGTTAAACCCTGGTGGACTGAGGATACCACTCTCCTACTGGGAGAATATCAGGTGCTCCAGTAGCACCTCATCTTAGGCGGTCCGGTAGCATCCCGGCCAGATCCAACGGGCAACATTCACAGGATGTGGATCCCAACGTCATTTCGAGCAAAACTCGCATTGACCAAATGTTGTCCATTCGATTCTGGATCCAATGACCGAGGTGCACCGGGAGCATCTGATATTCTTCCCTGTCCTTTTAACTATCCAAGTAAATTGGTTTGTGTCTAAAATACACTCCTTCAACACAGGGAAGTAGTAAAGTATACTTGCCACTACTGCATTTTTTTTCTTTTTGAAAGATGCCACGACTGCATCTTCAATAAAAGAATTGAAAAAAGAACTAAGAAAAACTTGCCACAACTGCAATGGGCCGAAACCTCAAACGCAAATGGTTCTGGCCTAGACCCACCCTCAGCGGCGAGCACCGCCCAGCCCGCGCACAAGAGCATCCTAACCCTAGTTCGGCGACGACTCGGCGCGCGGCGGCGGTTGGTTCGGAGCCGACGAGGGCCACTCGGGGCACGCGAAGGGAGCGCAGCCGCCGGCCTCCGCCGTGGTTGCTCGCGGCATCGGCGAGGACGATCTCCTCGAGGGTTTCGCAGCCCAGGTGCGCCGATTACCACCCACCCGTCCCCCTCCCTGCTCGATCCGCCGGCTGCTCCCGCCATTCGTTGAATCACGTCCATTTCCGCTCGGAATCACTCGCCCTGTGAATTTGTTTGTGATGTTCCTTGACGCGGCACGCTTAGGGCCTAGTGGACAGTGAATTGAAGTGTGGATGCTCCGTGTTTTTCGCGCTAGTATAATTCAACAATTACCCACCTAGGCGTGAACATCGCGAGCTCATTGTAAACTTATACTAGTAGTTTTTTACATCATCTTCGCAGTTAGTTTGTGTTGTTTGTGAAGGAGGCACGATAGTTTTTTCAGGTTTAGTGCCCAAGTGGCTTTGAATAGTGGTATGTATGTGTAGTATGTCTTTTGGCTTGTCAAAAGCCAAGATTTTCTTATAATGTATGATCAATTAATCCCATCGGTAGTCTATTTAGGCAGATGCTATCGATATCGCTGTGTTAGCTCGTGTCCAGTGTAGCATTGCGTGTGAGAATTGGCGATTTCCACCACCCTGACACCCCCATCTCTAAATTCATAGCTGCAAGCCTGCAATTTCACCTTTCGTTGAAAGAGAAACCCATTGGCGTTTCTATTTTATATGAAAGGCGTTGCCCAGTTCTGCATCAAAGGTAAATATGGTTATCACTGGAGAGAGACTGGGTTGTCACTCAGCATCCATGTCCGACAGTGAGCAGCAAAGAAATGAAATACAACAGGAAACAAACTATGAACATGATTTCACCCAACACCCTCTACTCCTGAGTCAACTTCATTCGGCCTTCCAAGGCTACTTCTTGAGCTGACTATTAGTCCATTCCCCCCCCTTTCAATACCTCTTCCAATGTTGCAAGACACAAAGCAATCTTATCCTTAATTCCTTATGCATAGCAACAATTGGACATGACATCAAGTTCCTTTCAGTAAAATCTTGTTTTGAGTTGTCCTGAGTCCAACACACACATGCAAACTAATTTGGTTTTCCTAAATCACACACTATAATTTCACAGAAAATTTGGCATCAAGATGAGACCCAAATAGAACGTGTGCAGTACCTTCCGCTGTTCCACATACACATAAACTTTGTTCCATGGCCAGGTCTTTTCAACCGATTGTTCCCTACAAGGGAGTTCACCCTGTAAGACTTGCTACTTTTTGTATAACCTGGAATATTCCCTGTTTAGAGACTCGACATATGCCATCGTGAACCGCCATATTCAATAGTCGGGGAACCGAGTAGAGCTTCAGAGTTTAGAGTTAGCATTTTCATCCTCCAGTTATTTCAGTAAGAGTTGTTTATTTGTGACCGTGCATCCTTTTTTATATGAGATTATCTGATGAATTCATATGTATTTCTACTGAATTTCTTGTCTTGGTCTGAAAATCATTTATCTAAGTAGTAAGTTCTGATCTGTATATATGTCAAATTGTCAGTACTTGCAGCATGACCATACTCCTGTTTGTTTACATGAGTGCTCAGTTTTGTGATGAACCTTTTGTCTTTGTTTTGTTAAGGTAACCCGGAATCAAACATTTCATCCTCAGACAAACTTCCCTTGTTGCTATGGAATCCAAGTTCTTTCAGTTCCTGAAGCTTGTCGGAGTTGGTTTCAAAGCAAGGACAGAGCAAGGAGGCCGCGAGTTGTTTCTGAAACTAGGTTACAGCCATGAGGTGCAGTTCACTGCTCCACCCGCCGTCCGTGTCTTCTGCTTCAAACCCAACATAATATGCTGCACTGGCATCGACAAGCATAGAGTGCACCATTTCGCCGGAGCCGTGCGAAGCAGTAAACCTCCGGAAGTGTACAAGGGGAAGGGCATACTGTACATCGACGAGGTCATAAAGCTGAAGCCGGGGAAGAAGCAGCAGAAGAAGTAACACATGGGTGAGCCTCCCCATTTGACTTCTAGCCTGTTGTTAAGGCGCCGCGACGCGTTTGTTGCCGCAGAATTCATGTGGTTTTCTCTGTGCTGGGCTAGTATGGCTAGCCCCGGTACCAGGCTGGACTTTGTAATAATACTCCGTATGCGACGTATGTGAATCGTCTGATGAACATGCATATCGTTGGGTGGGGGTGGATCAGCGGATTCCAACATTTTTGTTTTGTTTTGAGCTGGCTGGATGTGACGTATCTTCAATAGTTCAATGTGTTTGTTGCTGACACAACTCTCCATCTTTTCTCTACAAAATATTACTCCCTCCGTTCCTAAATATAAGTCTTTTTCGAGATTTCAAATGAACTACCATATAAAGATGTATATAGACATATCTTAGAGTCTAGATTCACTTATTTTGCATCGCATGTAGTCATCTGTTGAAATCTCTAGAAAGACCTATATTTAGGAATGGAGGAAGTAATAGCTAGCTACTATCACCTTGTTCCAAATTATAAGATGTTTTGGATATTTTAATATGGATTATGTACGGACTGAAATGAGTGAACAAGTACGCTAAAATGCGTCTATACATGCGATTTAGGAAAAAATTAGAACATCTTATAATTCAAAACTTGAGGGAGTACCTTGTTATGATATTTGTTCTTCACAAATAATTCACGGTTCTGGATGTATGCTTTGTGATAGTGTTTTTGTTGAATCTGCTGCTTGGGGGTGATTTTCTTTTTATGTCGGCCTTGAAGGATCTTGATTAATTCAGAAAAAGGGAAAGAGAGCTGCCCGATTAATATACTTAAATCTAGACTAAAACTGTCACAATTATCCACGGAGGGCAACACTCGCTGACCAAAAGGCCATCTTCAACGGCGACCTTCAAACCGTCCATGTATATCCAAACCGCGTTGTCTGGATAGCGGAAGCCATTTAACGCGGGCTTGTACACGCATTTTCTTCTGCAAACGGAGACAACCATGAGGGGCTTTGCGAGAGTTCGGACTGCTGCCATGCCCGCTTCTAATCGCCCTAGCACACTCCAAACCCCTCCTTCCTCTCCCGCACGCGTTCCCGCCCGGCACCAGCTGCTTGCTTTCGTGCCACTGTAGAGCGTGCCGCTCCACATTGAAGACGACTCAGGACGGACGCGACCTCTCATTGCCTCTTCACCTCTTCGGTGTCCGCGTTTGTTCAATGCCGGAGACGCATTACTGGACCGGACGGGGCGGATATCTACCATGCTCGTTGAATGTATGTCCGTCCGCATGCCGCCATTAGGCAGGCTTGTCGACCGAGAAACCCACTCTGGCGTCGTGCATTGACGCACCCGGATGCCTGGCCTCACGGGAATCCGCTATTTAAAGACGACCACACCCGACTAGCTCCACGCCACAACACAAGCCTGCTCCACATCCTCTTCCCTTGCACTGCATCCGCCATGACTGCAGGCGGCGAAACTTTGCGGGAGAGCCTTTCCACTGAGATGAAGCACGCGGTGGCCGCCCATGCCACTGCCTGGCAGAGCCGCCGTGCCAGGCGGATCAAGTCCAGCTTGCCGGCCAGCTCGCCCGAGGTCTCCGACAACGAGGACGACACCATGATGTAGACGGGCTCTGACGACACCGCCCCGGGGCCCCGCCTGTGCACGTCGGCTTCATAATGAAGCATGCGCATACACACTATAACACCGCCATCGCGAAGGGGCAGCCTGCGCCTATGTCGGCGAGCGCGTGAGCAAGGAGGCCGTGGTGGCAATGGTTGTGGCGAACCCCAACTTCGTCGCGGAGTAGTGTGCCATCTACGATGCCATCCACGCTCAAGCCGTCGCTCGCCAGGAAGCGGCCACCGCCGTGGCGCAGCTCTGGGCGATCATAGAGGAGAACAACGCCAGTTGCGCCTGCTACGAGTCGTCACCGAACCATCCGGCGGCCCGGTGGGACGACGACAGCGCGGGCACCACCATTTCCATTGTGGACCTTACGTCCACTGGCGATGGACAAGGCACGGACTCCTCCGAGGATGAGTAGGGCACGGGAGGCGGCAGGGCCTTTGTGCCCTATGTGGGCTGGTCCGTCTCCCGTGGTCTACTCTTCCTCGCCGGAGACCGTAGCTTCACTTTATCGGTCTGATCGTCGGTGGTCATGGAGACGACGGATGAAGGACGACAAGGGGTTGGGTGCCGGCCGCCGCCGTAGGATAGGTTTAGGGTCGGGTCGGAACGGTTTCTTTTTTGCTTTGAATGTTCAAAATCTAACGAAAATCCGCCGTGTTTGCATGAATATTGTCCGGTATGTATGAAATCCACCGTGTTTGTACGGATTTCTTTCGGTTTGTTGCCAAAGTGTTTGAAATGTATGCGGACAGCATTAGATGGCAGCCTTCCGCATTTGTGCCCATGGACTGATCTTTATGTCTGCGGCTAAATGCCGGAGAAAATTTATGAGCTGTCGTTGGAGATGCACTGACCACACACACCGCAGAGAAGACATGAGCTTGCATCCGAGATAGCAAGAGACAACCAAGTTTCCTGCCAAAGCAGCCCACAGATGCTGACCTTTCTTTTCACCTGGCGAGCGCTGGTGGTTACAAGCTACAGATCTTTTAGATGCATCACTTGATGAGCTTTGGCGTTACGTCATTGGCCGAACCAAACCAGATCACGTGGAGAATACGCCAATACGCCAAATTCAGGCAGTGACTCGAGTTAACTGTCCGGTACGTAACGGTGTCGCTCGAGCGGAACTGGCTGGCATAACGGTGCCAAATTTAAGACTGACGTAAGCTACTCCTTCTAATTCATATTAATTGACGCTGATTTAATACAACTTTAGTAACAGAAAATACATCGGTAAAGATAGTGCATGGCACATGCGGGCGAGCTTTCGCCCTACGTCCAAATTTTAAAAATTTACACGTAAATTCACATATGTATTTAATGACAGGTGAAGTGTGACTAATAAATACTTTTTCCATCCCATAATATAATAGTGTTGTTTATACTAATACTTCCTTCGTCTTATAATATAAGAGTGTTTTTACACTACACTACATTATGGGACGGAGGGAGTAGCAAACTTTCAAACTTGCAAATTCACACTCTACCCAACACCAACTTCACAATAACTTTATTTGTCACTTGGTATGTAAGTTGACGTCACAATGAACTTGAACTCCGACATTGATAGAGAAGAATGCAGCCGCTGTATCGAGGATGAGAACATCACGATGATGTAAGGATTGCGACTTTTAAATGTTGCAAAAGGAAGTTTGAGTGCGCTTTTTGGTGGATATCATTTGGGGCGTCTCATAGAAAATCTATGTTTTTGTGTGAATTTTACTTGTTTCTCTATGTTTAACTAGGGGTGCAAATGTCTATTGTTTAGGGTAGCTGGCGACCCATTTTAATCCAACCAAACAAACTACATTTTCTTTTACTTTTGATGTTTCAATTCATTTGGCTGAACAAAATAGGGCCAGACGCCACCTCCTGCACGTACAACTGAGCAAAAACGCACTCGGTTAGATCAACAACAATAACAACACAAGTTTGAGAACCGGTACACAATGTGGTGAATTGACGAGTGCCGGATTACATGTTATATGTCCTGATCTGAGATATTAGAAAACCCTCAATTTTTTTTACCGCACAGCAGACATGGTGAGCAATCTTCAAATCGTTCGGAAAAGAAAATCTCATTGTTATTTTTTTCCAGTAAAAGTAAGCAAGGAACCCCTAAAACCAAGATCCCTTCTCCTAATAGGCAGAGCTCTAAAACGAACTTGGCGACTCCCCGACCCTCACTCCCATCGCCCGCCGCCTTCGGCCTCCCCCGCCCGATTTCGCCTTCGCCATGGAGGACGACGACGAGTTCGGCGACCTCTACACGGATATCGTCATTCCGACGTCCAAGCCCCCGAGGCTGCAGCACGCCGCCCCATCCCTAAACCCTAATTTCGCGCCAGCTCCCGTGTCAATTGTGGCAATGGCAGGTGACGAGGAAGATGACGAAGACGGCCACCGGAAACATTACAACTACATGCAAAAGTGCCTACCCTAGAATGTGTTGGAAATATGCCCTAGAGGCAATAATAAATTAGTTATTATTATATTATATTTCATTGTTCATGATAATCATTTATTATCCATGCTAGAATTGTATTGATAGGAAACTCAGATACATGTGTGGATACATAGACAACACCATGTCCCTAGTAAGCCTCTAGTTGACTAGCTCGTTGATCAATAGATGGTTACGGTTTCCTGACCATGGATATTGGATGTCGTTGATAACGGGATCACATCATTAGGAGAATGATGTGATGGACAAGACCCAATCCTAAGCCTAGCACAAGATCATGTAGTTCGTATGCTAAAGCTTTTCTAATGTCAAGTATCATTTCCTTAGACCATGAGATTGTGCAACTCCCGGATACCGTAGGAGTGCTTTGGGTGTGCCAAACGTCACAACATAACTGGGTGGCTATAAAGGTGCACTACGGGTATCTCCGAAAGTGTCTGTTGGGTTGGCATGAATCGAGACTGGGATTTGTCACTCCGTGTAACGGAGAGGTATCTCTGGGCCCACTCGGTAGGACATCATCATAATGTGCACAATGTGACCAAGGAGTTGATCACGGGATGATGTGTTACGGAATGAGTAAAGGGACTTTCCGGTGACGAGATTGAACAAGGTATCGGGATACCGACGATCGAATCTCGGGCAAGTATTGTACCGATAGACAAAGGGAATTGTATACGGGATTGATTGAATCCTTGACATCGTGGTTCATCCGATGAGATCATCGTGGAGCATGTGGGAGCCAACATGGGTATCCAGATCTTGTTGTTGGTTATTGACCGGAGAGTTGTCTCGGCCATGTCTGCATGACTCCCGAGCCCGTAGGGTCTACACACTTAAGGTTCGACGATGCTAGGGTTATAGGGAATAGATGTATGTGGTTACCGAATGTTGTTCGGAGTCCCGGATGAGATCCCGGACGTCACGAGGAGTTCCGGAATGGTCCGGAGGTAAAGATTTATATATGGGAAGTCATCATACGGTCACCGTAATAATTCAGGGGGTTATCGGTATTGTACCGGGACCACCGAAGGGGTTCCGGGGGTCCAACGGGAGGGTCCACCTGCCCCGGAGGGCCCTATGGGCTGTGTGTGGAGAGGGACCAGCCCCTTAGTGGGCTGGGCGCCTCCCCCCTAGGGCCCATGCGCCTAGGGTTTGGGGGAACCCTAAAGGGGGGCGCCCCCTTGCCTTGGGGGACAAGGCAACCCCCATGGCCGCTGACCCTCCTCAGATTGGATCTGAGGGGTCCGGCCTCCCTCTCCCTTGCCCCTATATATATGTGTGGGGGTGGGAGGGCAGCCGCACCCAAGTTCTGGCGCAGCCCTCCCCTTCTCCCAAGTCCTCCTCCTCTCCTGCGGTGCTTGGCGAAGCCCTGGGGGATTGTCACGATCCTCCTTCACCACCACGCCGTCGTGCTGCTGCTGGACGGGGTATTCCCCAACCTCTCCTTCTCCCCTTGCTAGATCAAGGCGTGGGAGACGTCACCGGTCTACACGTGTGTTGAACGCGGAGGCGCCGTTGTTCGGCGCTTAGATCGGAATCAACCGCGATCTGAATCGCTGCGAGTACGACTCCTTCATCCGCGTTCTTGCAACGCTTCCGCTTAGCAATCTACAAGAGTATGTAGATGCACTCACCTTCCCCTCGTTGCTAGATTACTCCATAGATTGATCTTGGTGATGCGTAGAAATTTTTAAATTTCTACTATGATCCCCAACAGTGGCATCATGAGCTAGGTCTATGCGTAGTTTCTATGCACGAGTAGAACACAAGTTGTTGTGGGCGTCGATTTTGTCAATTTACTTGCTGTTACTAGTCTTATCTTGATTCGGCAGCATCATGGGATGAAGCGGCCCGGACCGACCTTACACGTATGTTGGAAATATGCCCTAGAGGCAATAATAAAAGTGTTATTATTATATTTCCTTGTTCATGATAATTGTCTTTTATTCATGCTATAACTGTATTATCCGGAAATCGTAATACACGTGTGAATATATAGACCACAATATGTCCCTAGTGAGCCTCTAGTTGACTAGCTCGTTGTGATCAACAGATAGTCATGGTTTCCTGGCTATGGACATTGGATGTCGTTGATAACGGGATCACATCATTAGGAGAATGATGTGATGGACAAGACCCAATCCTAAGACTAGCACAAAAGATCGTGTAGTTCATTTGCTAGAGCTTTGCCAATGTCAAGTATCTCTTCCTTTGACCATGAGATCGTATAACTCCTGGATACCGTAGGAGTGCTTTGGGTGTATCAAACGTCACAACGTAACTGGGTGACTATAAAGGTGCACTACAGGTATCTCCGAAAGTATCTATTGTTTTATGCGGATCGAGACTGGGATTTGTCACTCCGTGTAAACGGAGAGGTATCTCTGGGCCCACTCGGTAGGACATCATCATATGCGCAATGTGACCAAGGATTTGATCACGGGATGATGTGTTACGGAACGAGTAAAGTGACTTGCCGATAACGAGATTGAACAAGGTATTTGATACCGACGATCGAATCTCGGGCAAGTAAAATACCGCTAGACAAAGGGAATTGAATACGGGATTGATTAAGTCCTTGACATCGTGTTTCATCCGATGAGATCATCGTGGAACATGTGGGAGCCATCATGGGTATCCAGATCCCGCTGTTGGTTATTGACCAGAGAACATCTCGGTCATGTCTGCATGTCTCCCGAACCCGTAGGGTCTACACACTTAAGGTTCGATGACGCTAGGGTTATAAAGGAAGCTTGTATGTGGTTACCGAATGTTGTTCGGAGTCCCGGATGAGATCCCGGACGTCACGAGGAGTTCCGGAATGGTCCGGAGGTAAAGATTTATATATAGGAAGTCCTGTTTCGGCCATCGGGACAAGTTTCGGGGTCATCGGTATTGTACCGGGACCACCGGAGGGGTCCCGAGGGCCCACCGGGTGGGGCCACCTGCCCCGGGGGGCCACATGGGCTGTAGGGGGTGCGCCTTGGCCTACATGGGCCAAGGACACCAGCCCCTAGAGGCCCATGCGCCAAGATAAAGAAAAAAGGGAAGAGTCCTAAAAGGGGAAGGCACCTCCGAGGTGCCTTGGGGAGGATGGACTCCTCCCCATCCTTAGCCGCACCCCTTCCTTGGAGGAGGGGGCAAGGCTGCGCCCTCCCCCTCTCCCTTGGCCCTATATATAGTGGGGAAAAGGAGGAGCAATCATACCTAAGGCCTTTGGTTGCCTCCCTCTCCCTCCCGTGACACATCTCCTCTCCCGTAGGTGCTCGGCGAAGCCCTGCAGGATTGCCACGCTCCTCCACCACCACCACGCCGTTGTGCTGCTGTTGGATGGAGTCTTCCTCAACCTCTCCCTCTCTCCTTGCTGGATCAAGGCGTGGGAGACGTCACCGGGCTGTACGTGTGTTGAACGCGGAGGTGCCGTCCGTTCGGCACTTGATCATCGGTGATCTGAATCACGACGAGTACGACTCCATCAACCCCGTTCACTTGAACGCTTCCGCTTAGCGATCTACAAGGGTATGTAGATGCACTCTCCCTTTCTACTCGTTGCTGGTCTCTCCATAGATAGATCTTGGTGTTTCGTAGGAAAATTTTTGAATTTCTGCTACGTTCCCCAACAGTGGCATCATGAGCTAGGTCTATTGCGTAGATTCTATGCACGAGTAGAACACAAAGTAGTTGTGGGCGTTGATTTTGTTCAATATGCTTGCCGCTACTAGTCTTATCTTGATTCGGCGGCATCGTGGGATGAAGCGGCCCGGACCGACCTTACACGTACTCTTACGTGAGACTGGTTCCACCGACTGACATGCACTAGATGCATAAGGTGGCTAGCGGGTGTCTGTCTCTCCTACTTTAGTCGGATCGGATTCGATGAAAAGGGTCCTTATGAAGGGTAAATAGCAATTGGCATATCACGTTGTGGTCTTTGCGTAGGTAAGAAACGTTCTTGCTAGAAACCCATAGCAGCCACGTAAAACATGCAAACAACAATTAGAGGACGTCTAACTTGTTTTTGCAGGGTATGCTATGTGATGTGATATGGCCAAAAGGATGTGATGAATGATATATGTAATGTATGATATTGATCATGTTCTTGTAATAGGATTCACGACTTGCATGTCGATGAGTATGACAACCGGCAGGAGCCATAGGAGTTGTCTTTATTTTTTGTATGACCTGCGTGTCATTGAAGAACGCCATGTAAATTACTTTACTTTATTGCTAAACGCGTTAGACATAGAAGTAGAAGTAGTCGTTGGCGTGACAACTTCATGAAGACACGATGATGGAGATCATGATGATGGAGATCATGGTGTCATGCCGGTGACAAGATGATCATGGAGCCCCGAAGATGAAGATCAAAGGAGCTATATGATATTGGCCATATCATGTCACTACTCTTATTTGATTGCATGTGATGTTTATCATGTTTATACATCTTATTTGCTTAGAACGACGGTAGTAAATAAGATGATCCCTCATTAAAATTTCAAGAAGTGTTCTCCCCTAACTGTGCACCGTTGCTACAGTTCGTCGTTTCGAAGCACCACGTGATGATCGGGTGTGATAGATTCTTACGTTCACATACAACGGGTGTAAGACAGTTTTACACAGCGAAAACACTTAGGGTTAACTTGACGAGCCTAGCATGTACAGACATGGCCTCGGATCACGGAGACCGAAAGGTCGAGCATGAGTCGTATAGTAGATACGATCAACATGAAGATGTTCACCGATGATGACTAGTCCGTCTCACGTGATGATCGGACACGGCCTAGTTTGACTCGGATCATGTAATCACTTAGATGACTAGAGGGATGTCTATCTGAGTGGGAGTTCATAAGATGAACTTAATTATCCTGAACATAGTCAAAAGACCTTTTGCAAATTATGTCGTAGCTCGCGCTATAGTTCTACTGTTTAGATATGTTCCTAGAGAAAATATAGTTGAAAGTTGATAGTAGCGATTATGCGATCAGTAGAAAGCTCATGTCCTTAATGCACCGCTCAATGTGCTGAACCCCAAACATCGTTTGTGAATGTTTCGAACATCGAACATACACGTTTTGATAACTACGTGATAGTTCAGTTAAACGGTTTAGAATTGAGGCACCAAAGATGTTTTTGAAACATCGCGAAACATATGAGATGTTTTGAGGGCTGAAATTGGGATTTCAGGCTCGTGCCCACGTCAAGAGGTATAAGACCTCCGACGATTTTCTTAGCCTGCAAACTAAGGGAGAAAAGCTCAATCGTTGAGCTTGTGCTCAGATTGTCTGAGTGCAACAATCACTTGAATCGAGTGGGAGTTGATCTTCCAGATGAGATAGTGATGTTTCCCCAGAGTCATTGCCACCAAGCTGCTAGAGCTTCGTGATGAACTATAACATATCAAGGATAGAGATGATGATCCTTGAGGTATTCGCGTTGTTTGACATCGCGAAAGTAGAAATCAAGAAGGAGCATCAATTGTTGATGGTTGGTGAAACCACTAGTTTCAAGAAGGGCAAGGGCAAGAAGGGATACTTCATGAAACGGCAAATCAGCTGCTTCTCCAGTGAAGAAACCCGAGGTTGAACCCAAACCCGAGACTAAGTGCTTCTGTGATAAGGGGAACAACCACTGGAGCAGGATTACCCTGGATACTTGGTAGATGAGAAGGCTGGCAAGGTCGATAGAAGTATATTGGATATACATTATGTTAATGTGTACTTTACTAGTACTCCTAGTAGCACCAGGGTATTAGATACCGGTTCGGTTGCTAAGTGTTAGTAACTCGAAATAAAAGCTACGGAATAAACGGAGACTAGCTAAAGGTGAGCTGACGATATGTGTTGGAAGTGTTTCCAAGTTTGATGTGATCAAACATCGCACGCTCCCTCTACCATCAAGATTAGTATTAAACCAGAATAATTATCATTTGGTGTTTGCGTTGAGCATAGACATGATTGGATTATGTCTATCGCAATACGGTTATTCATTTAAGGAGAATAATGGTTACTCTGTTTATTTGAATAATACCTTCAATGGTCTTGCACCTAAAATGAATGGTTTATTGAAACTCGATCGTAGTGATACACATTTTCATGCCAAAAGATATAAGATAGTAATGATAATACCACCTACTTGTGGCACTGCCATGTAAGTCATATTGGTATAAAAACGCATGAAGAAGCTCCATGTTGATGGATCTTTGGACTCACTCGTTTTTGAAAAGTTTGAGACATGCGAACCATGTCTATTGGTATATATGCATGAAGAAACTCCATGCAAATGGACCGTTTGAACTCACTTGATTTTGAATCACTTGAGATATGCAAATCATACCACATGGGCAAGATGACTGAAAAGCCTCGGTTTCAGTAAGATGGAACAAGATAGCAACTTGTTGGAAGCAACACATTTTGATGTGTGCAGTCCAATGAGTGCTGAGGCATGCAGTGAATATCGTTATGTTCTTACTTCACAGATGATTTGAGTAGATGTTGAGTATATTTACTTGATGAAACACAAGTCTGAATTATTGAATGGTTCAAGTAATTTCAGAGTGAAGTAGCAGATCATTGTGACAAGAGGATAAAATGTCTATGATATGATCATAGAGATGAATATCTGAGTTACGAGTTTTGGCACACAATTAAGACATTGTGGAAATTGTTTCGCAATTAATACCGCCTGGAACACCATAGTGTGATGGTGTGTCCGAACATCATAGTTGCACCCTATTGGATATGATGCGTACCATGATTTCTCTTATCGAATTACCACTATCGTTCATGGGTTAGGCATTAGAGACAACCACACTCATTTTAATAGGGCACCGCGTAATTCCGTTGAGATGACACCGTATGAATTATGGTTTAGAGAAACCTAAGTTGTCGTTTCTCAAAAGTTTGGGGCTGCGACGCTTATGTGAAAAAGTTTCAGGATTAAGCTCAAACCCAAAGCGGATAAAATGCATCTTCATAGGACACCCAAAACAGTTGGGTATACCTCCTAATTCAGATCCGAAAGCAATATGGATTGTTTCTTGAATCGGGTCCTTTCTCGAGGAAAGGTTTCTCTCGAAAGAATTGAGTGGGAGGATGGTGGAGACTTGATGAGGTTATTGAACCATCACTTCAACCAGTGTGTAGCACGGCACAGGAAGTTGTTCCCGTGGCACCTACACCAATTGAAGTGGAAGCTTATGATATTGATCATGAAACTTCGGATCAAGTCACTACTGAACCTCGTAGGACGACAAGGACGCGTACTACTTCAGAGTGGTACGGCGATCCTGTCTTAAAAGTCATGTTGCTAGACAACAATGAACCTACGAGCTATGGAGAAGCGATGGTGGGCCCAAATTCCGACAAATGGTTAGAAGCCATGAAATCCGAGATAGTATCCATATATCAGAACAAAGCATGGACTTTCATGGACTTGCCCGATGATTGGCAATCCATTGAGATAAATGGATCTTTTAAGAAGAAGACGGACGTGGATGGTAATGTCACCATCTATAAAGCTCGACTTGTGGCGAAGAGTTTTTCACAAGTTCAAGGAGTTGACTGCGATGAGATTTTCTCATCTGTAGCGATGCTTAAAGTCCGTTGGAATCATGTTAGCATTAGCTGCATTTATGAAATCTGGCAGATGGATGTCAAGACAAGTTTCCTTACTAGTTTTCGTAAGGAAAGGTTGTATGCAATACAATCAGAAAGGTTTTTGTTGATCCTAAGGATGCTAAAAGGTATGCTAGCTCCAGCGATCCTTCTAAGGACTGGAGTGAGCATCTCGGAGTTGGAATGTATGCTTTGATGATGATCAAAGATTTTGGGTTTGTACAAAGTTTATGAGAAACTTGTATTTCCAAAGAAGTGAGTGGGAGCACTATAGAATTTCTGATGAGTATATGTTGTTGACATATTGATGATCAGAGATGATGTAGAATTTCTAGAAAGCATATAGGGTTATTTGAAAGGTGTTTTTCAATAGAAAACCTGGATTAAGCTACTTGAACATTGAGCATCAAGATCTATAAGGATAGATCAAAATGCTTAATAATACTTTCAAATGAGCACATACCTTGACATGATCTTGAAGGTGTTCAAGATGGATCAGTCAAAGAAGGAGTTCTTGCCTGAGTTGTAAGGTACGAAGTTAAGACTTAAAGCTCGACCACGGCAGAATAGAGAGAAAGGACGAAGGTCGTCCCCTATGCTTAAGACGTAGGCTCTTCAGTATGCTATGCTGTGTACCACACCTGAAGTGTGCCTTGCCATGAGTCAGTTAAGGGGTACAAGAGTGATCCAAGAATGGCTCACAGGACAGCGGTCAAAGTTATCCTTAGTAACTAGTGGACTAAGGAATTTTCTCGATTATGGAGGTGGTAAAAGAGTTCGTCGTAAAGGTTACGACGATGCAAGCTTGACACCTATCCGGATAGCTCTGAGTAGAGAGACCGGATACATATAATGGAGCAACAATTTAGAATAGCTCCAAGTAGAACAGTTGTTTGGAATAGCTCCAAATAGAGCGTGGTAGCTGCATCTAGGAGATGACATGGAGATTTGTAAAGCACACACGGATCTGAAAGGTTCAAACCCGTTGACTAAAACCTCTCTCACAAGCAACATGATCAAACCTAAAACTCATTGAGTATTAATCACATAGTGATGTGAACTAGACTACTGACTCTAGTAAACTCTTGGGTATTAGTCACATGGCGATGTGACCTGTGAGTGTTAATCACATGGCGATGTGAACTAGATTATTGACTCTAGTGCAAGTGGGAGACTGTTGGAAATATGCCCTAGAGGCAATAATAAAAGTGTTATTATTATATTTCCTTGTTCATGATAATTGTCTTTTATTCATGCTATAACTGTATTATCCGGAAATCGTAATACACGTGTGAATATATAGACCACAATATGTCCCTAGTGAGCCTCTAGTTGACTAGCTCGTTGTGATCAACAGATAGTCATGGTTTCCTGGCTATGGACATTGGATGTCGTTGATAACGGGATCACATCATTAGGAGAATGATGTGATGGACAAGACCCAATCCTAAGCCTAGCACAAAGATCGTGTAGTTCGTTTGCTAGAGCTTTGCCAATGTCAAGTATCTCTTCCTTTGACCATGAGAGCGTGTAACTCCTGGATACCGTAGGAGTGCTTTGGGTGTATCAAACGTCACAACATAACTGGGTGACTATAAAGGTGCACTACAGGTATCTCCGAAAGTATCTATTGTTTTATGCGGATCGAGACTGGGATTTGTCACTCCGTGTAAACGGAGAGGTATCTCTGGGCCCACTCGGTAGGACATCATCATATGCGCAATGTGACCAAGGATTTGATCACGGGATGATGTGTTACGGAACGAGTAAAGTGACTTGCCGATAACGAGATTGAACAAGGTATTTGATACCGACGATCGAATCTCGGGCAAGTAAAATACCGCTAGACAAAGGGAATTGAATACGGGATTGATTAAGTCCTTGACATCGTGTTTCATCCGATGAGATCATCGTGGAACATGTGGGAGCCATCATGGGTATCCAGATCCCGCTGTTGGTTATTGACCAGAGAACATCTCGGTCATGTCTGCATGTCTCCCGAACCCGTAGGGTCTACACACTTAAGGTTCGATGACGCTAGGGTTATAAAGGAAGCTTGTATGTGGTTACCGAATGTTGTTCGGAGTCCCGGATGAGATCCCGGACGTCACGAGGAGTTCCGGAATGGTCCGGAGGTAAAGATTTATATATAGGAAGTCCTGTTTCGGCCATCGGGACAAGTTTCGGGGTCATCGGTATTGTACCGGGACCACCGGACGGGTCCCGGGGGCCCACCGGGTGGGGCCACCTGCCCCGGGGGGCCACATGGGCTGTAGGGGGTGCGCCTTGGCCTACATGGGCCAAGGACACCAGCCCCTAGAGGCCCATGCGCCAAGATAAAGAAAAAAGGGAAGAGTCCTAAAAGGGGAAGGCACCTCCGAGGTGCCTTGGGGAGGATGGACTCCTCCCCATCCTTAGCCGCACCCCTTCCTTGGAGGAGGGGGCAAGGCTGCGCCCTCCCCCTCTCCCTTGGCCCTATATATAGTGGGGAAAAGGAGGAGCAATCATACCTAAGGCCTTTGGTTGCCTCCCTCTCCCTCCCGTGACACATCTCCTCTCCCGTAGGTGCTCGGCGAAGCCCTGCAGGATTGCCACGCTCCTCCACCACCACCACGCCGTTGTGCTGCTGTTGGATGGAGTCTTCCTCAACCTCTCCCTCTCTCCTTGCTGGATCAAGGCGTGGGAGACGTCACCGGGCTGTACGTGTGTTGAACGCGGAGGTGCCGTCCGTTCGGCACTTGATCATCGGTGATCTGAATCACGACGAGTACGACTCCATCAACCCCGTTCATTTGAACGCTTCCGCTTAGCGATCTACAAGGGTATGTAGATGCACTCTCCTTCTACTCGTTGCTGGTCTCTCCATAGATAGATCTTGGTGTTGCGTAGGAAAATTTTTGAATTTCTGCTACGTTCCCCAACAACGTACTCTTACGTGAGACAGGTTCCACCGACTGACATGCACTAATTGCATAAGGTGGCTAGCGGGTGTCTGTCTCTCGCACTTTAGTCGGATCGGATTTGATGAAAAGGGTCCTTATGAAGGTAAATAGAAATTGGCATATCACGTTGTGGTTTTGGCGTAGGTAAGAAACATTCTTCCTAGAAATCTATAGCAGCCATGTAAAAATTTGCAACAACAATTAGAGGACGTCTAACTTGTTTTTGCAGCATATGCCTTGTGATGTGATATGGCCAAAAGGATGTGATGAATGATATATGTGATGTATGAGATTAATCATGTTCTTTTAATAGGAATCACGACTTGCATGTCGATGAGTATGACAACCGGCAGGAGCCATAGGAGTTGTCTTAATTTATTTATGACCTGCGTGTCAACTTAAACGTCATGTAATTACTTTACTTTATTGCTAAACCGTTAGCCATAGTAGTAGAAGTAATAGTTGACAAGACGAGTTCATGAAGACACGATGATGGAGATCATGGTTGTTGGGTTTCGTAGTAATTTTAAAAAAATTCCTATGCACATGCAAGATCATGTGATGCATAGCAACGAGAGGGGAGAGTGTTGTCTACGTACCCAACGCAGACCGACTGCGGAAGCGCTGACACGACGTAGAGGAAGTAGTCGTATGTCTTCACGATAAAACCGATCAAGTACCGAAACTACGGCACCTCCGAGTTCGAGCACATGTTCAGCTCGATGACGATCCCTGGACTCTGATCCAGCAAAGTGTCGGGGAGGAGTTCCGCCAGCACGACGGCGTGGTGACGATCTTGATGCACTACAGCAGCAGGGCTTCGCCTAAACTCCGCTACAGTATTATCGAGGAATATGGTGGCTGGGGGCACCGCACACGGCTAAGGAATAGATCACGTGGATCAACTTGTGTGTTCTAGGGTGCCTCTACCTCAGTATATAAAGGACCAAAGGGGGGAGGCTGGCCAGCCACAAGGGGTGCGCCAGGAGAGTCCTACTCCCTCTGGGAGTAGGATTCCCCCCCCCCCCCAATCCTAGTTGGAATAGGATTCGCGGAGGGGGAAAAGAGAGAGAGGGGGCCGGCCACCTCTCCTAGTCCTAACAGGACTAGGGGAAGGGGGAGGCGCACAGCCCATGTAGGGCTGCCTCTTCTCTTTTCCACTAAGGCCCATCATGGCCCATTTAGCTCCCGGGGGGTTCCGGTAACCTTCCCGGTACTCCGGTAAAATCCCGATTTCACCCGGAACACTTCCGATATCCAAACATAGGCTTCCAATATATCAATCTTTACGTCTCGACCATTTCGAGACTCCTCTTCATGTCCGTGATCACATTCGGGACTCCGAACAACCTTCGGTACATCAAAATGCATAAACTCATAATATAACTGTCATCGTAACCTTAAGCGTGCGGACCCTACGGGTTCGAGAACAATGTAGACATGACTGAGACACGTCTCCGGTCAATAACCAATAGCGGGACCTGGATGCCCATATTGGCTCCTACATATTCTACAAAGATCTTTATCGGTCAGACCGCATAACAACATACGTTGTTCCCTTTATCATCGGTATGTTACTTGCCCGAGATTCGATCGTCGGTATCCAATACCTAGTTCAATCTTGTTACCGGCAAGTCTCTTTACTCGTTCCGTAATACATCATCTCACAACTAACATATTAGTTGTAATCCTTGCAAGGCTTATGTGATGTGCATTACAGAGAGGGCCCAGAGATACCTCTCCGACAATCGGAGTGACAAATCCTAATCTCGAAATACGCCAACCCAACATGTACCTTTGGAGACACCTGTAGTACTCCTTTATAATTACCCAGTTACGTTGTGACGTTTGGTAGTACCCAAAGTGTTCCTCCGGTAAACGGGAGTTGCATAATCTCATAGTTATAGGAACATGTATAAGTCATGAAGAAAGCAATAGCAACATACTAAACGATCGGGTGCTAAGCTAATGGAATGGGTCATGTCAATCAGATCATTCAACTAATGATGTGACCTCGTTAATCAAATAACAACTCTTTATTCATGGTTAGGAAACATAACCATCTTTGATTAACGAGCTAGTTAAGTAGAGGCATACTAGTGACACTCTGTTTGTCTATGTATTCACACATGTATTATGTTTCCGGTTAATACAATTCTAGCATGAATAATAAACATTTATCATGATATAAGGAAATAAATAATAACTTTATTACTGCCTCTAGGGCATATTTCCTTCAGTCTCCCACTTGCACTAGAGTCAATAATCTAGTTCACATCGTCATGTGATTTAACAGCAATAGTTCACATCACCATGTGATTAACACCCATAGTCCACATCGATATGTGACCAACACCCAAAGGGTACTAAGGTGTGATCATGTTTTGCTTGTGAGATAATATTAGTCAACGGGTCTGTCACATACAGATCCGTAAGTATTTTGCGAATTCTATGTCTACAATGCTCTGCATGGAGCTACTCTAGCTAATTGCTCCCACTTTCAATATGTATCTAGATTGAGACTTAGAGTCATCTAGATCTGTGTCAAAACTTGCATCAACGTAACTTTTTACGACGAACCTTTTTGTCATGTCCATAATCGAGAAACATATCCTTATTTCACTAAGGATTATTCTGACCGCTGTCTAGTGATCTACTCCTAGATCACTATCGTACTTCCTTGCTTAATCAGTGCAGGGTATACAATAGATCTGGTATACAGCATGACATACTTTATAGAACCTATGACTGAGGCATAGGGAATGACTTTCATTCTCTTTCTATCTTCTGCTGTGGTCGGGCTTTGAGTCTTACTCAACTTCACACCTTGTAATACAGACAAGAACTCTTTCTTTGACTGCTCCATTTTGAACTATTTCAAAATCTTGTCAAGGTATGTACTCATTGAAAAAACTTATCAAGCATCTTGATCTATCTCTATAGATCTTGAAGCTCAATATGTAAGCAGCTTCACCGAAGTCTTTCTTTGAAAAATTCCTTTCAAACACTCCTTTATGCTTTACAGAATAATTCTACATTATTTCCGATCAACAATATGTCATTCACATATACTTATCAGAAATGTTGTAGTGCTCCCACTCACTTTCTTGTAAATACAGGCTTCACCGCAAGTCTGTATAAAACTATATGCTTTGATCAACTCATCAAAGTGTATATTCCAACTCTGAGATGCTTGCACCAGTCCACAGATGGATCGCTGGAGTTTGCACATTTTGTTAGCACCTTTCAGATTGACAAAACCTTCTGGTTGCATCATATACAACTCTTCTTTAATAAATCCATTTAAGGAATGCAGTTTTGTTTATCCATTTGCCAGATTTCATAAAATGCGGCAATTACTAACATGATTCGGACAGACTCAAGCATAGATACGAGTGAGAAACTCTCATCGTAGTCAACACCTTGAACTTGTCGAAAAACCTTTTGCGATAATTCTAGCTTTGTAGATAGTAACACTACTATCAGCGTCCGTCTTCCTCTTGAAGATCCATTTATTTTTTATGGCTTGCCGATCATCGGGCAAATCCATCAAAGTCCATACTTTGTTCTCATACATGGATCATATCTCAGATTTCATGGCCTCAAACCATTTCGCAGAATCTGGGCTCATCATCGCTTCCTCATAGTTCACAAGTTCGTCATGGTCTAGTAACATGACTTCTAGAACAGGATTACCGTACCACTCTGGTGCGGATCTCACTCTGGTTTACCTACGAGATTCAGTAGTAACTTGATCTGAAGTTACATGATCATCATCATTAGCTTCCTCACTAATTGGTGTAGTAGTCACAAGAACAGATTTCTGTGATGAACTACTTTCCAATAAGGGAGAAGGTACAATTACCTTATCAAGTTTTCTACTTTCCTCCCACTCACTTCTTTCGAGAGAAACTCCTTTTCCAGAAAGTTTCCAAATTTAGCAACAAAAGTCTTGCCTTCGGATCTGTGATAGAAGGTGTATCCAATAGTTTCCTTTGGATATCCTATGAAGACACATTTCTCCGATTTGGGTTCGAGCTTATCAGGTTGAAGCTTTTTCACATAAGCATCGCAGCCCCAAACTTTCAGAAACGACAACTTTGGTTTCTTGCCAAACCAAAGTTCATAAGGCGCCGTCTCAACGGATTTTGATGGTGCCCTTTTAACGTGAATGCAACTGTCTTTAATGCATAACCCCGAAACGATAGTGGTAGATCGGTAAGAAATATCATAGATCGCACCATATCTAATAAAGTATGGTTATGACGTTCGGACACACCATTACATTGTGGTGTTCCAGGTGGCATGAGTAGTGAAACTATTTCACATTGTTTTTAACTGAAGGCCAAACTCGTAACTCAAACACTCTTCTCTACGATCAGATCGTAGAAACTTTATTTTCTTGCTATGATGATTTTTCACTTCACTCTGAAATTCTTTGAACTTTTCAAATGTTTCAGACTTATGTTTCATCAAGTAGATATACTCATATCTGCTCAAATCATCTGTGAAGATTAGAAAATAATGATACCTGTCGCGAGCCTCAATATTCATCGGACCACATACATCAGTATGTATGATTTCCAACAAATCTGTTGCTCGCTCCATTGTTCCGAAGAACAGAGTCTTAGTCATCTTGCCCATGAGGCATGGTTCGCAAGCATCAACTGATTCATAATCAAGTGATTCCAAAAGCCCATCAGCATGGAGTTTCTTCATGCGTTTTACACCAATATGACCTAAACGGGAGTGCCACAAATAAGTTGCACTATCATTATTAACTTTGCATCTTTTGGTTTCAATATTATGATTATGTGTATCACTACGATCGAGATCCAACGAACTATTTTCATTGGGTGTGTAACCATATGAGGTTTTATTCATGTAAACAGAACAACAATTTATTCTCTTACTTAAATGAATAATCGTATTACAATAAACATGATCAAATCATATTCATGCTCAACACAAACACCAAATAACACTTATTTAGGTTCAACACTAATCCCGAAATTATAGGGAGTGTGCGATGATGATCATATCAATCTTGGAACCACTTCCAACACACATCGTCACTTCACCTTTAACTAGTCTCTATTTATTCTGCAACTCCCATTTCGAGTTACTAATCTTAGCAACTGAACTAGTATCAAATACCGAGGGGTTGCTATAAACACTAGTAAAGTACACATCAATAACATGTATATCAAATATACTTATGTTCACTTTGCCATCCTTCTTATCCGCCAATCACTTGGGGTAGCTCCGCTTCCAGTGACCAGTCCCTTTGCAGTAGAAGCACTTAGTCTCAGGCTTAGGACCAGACTTGGGCTTCTTCACTTGAGCAGCAACTTGCTTGCCATTCTTCTTGAAGTTCCCCTTCTTCCCTTTGCCCTTTTTTTGAAACTAGTGGTCTTGTCAACCATCAACATTTGATGTTTTTCTTGATTTCTACCTTCGTTGATTTCAGCATCACGAAGAGCTTGGGAGTTGTTTCCGTTATCCCTTGCATATTATAGTTCATCACGAAGTTCTACTAACTTGGTGATGGTGACTAGAGAATTCTGTCAATCACTATCTTATCTGGAAGATTAACTCCCACTTGATTCAAGCGATTGTAGTACCCAGACAATCTGAGCACATGCTCACTAGTTGAGCGATTCTCCTCCATATTTTAGCTATAGAACTTGTTGGATACTTCATATCTCTCAACTCGGGTATTTGCTTGAAATATTAACTTCAACTCCTGGAACATCTCATATGGTCCATAACCTTCAAAACGTCTTTGAAGTCCCGATTCTAAGCCGTTAAGCATGGTGCACTTAAACTATCAAGTAGTCATCATATTGAGCTAGCCAAACGTTCATAACGTCTGCATCTGTTCCTGCAATAGGTTTGTCACCTAGCGGTGCATCAAGGACCTAATTCTTCTGTGCAGCAATGAGGATAAACCTCAGATCACGGATCCAATCCGCATCATTGCTACTAACATCTTTCAACACAATTTTCTCTAGGAACATATCAAAATAAACATATGAAAGCAACAACGCGAGCTATTGATCTACAACATAGATATGCTAATACTACCAGGACTAAGTTCATGATAAATTAAAGTTCAATTAATCATATTATTTAAGAACTCCCACTTAGATAGACATCCCTCTAATCTTCTAAGTGATCACGTGATCCAAATCAACTAAACCATAACCGATCATCACGTGAGATGGAGTAGTTTTCAATGGTGAACATCATTATGTTGATCATATCTACTATATGATTCACGCTCGACCTTTCGGTCTCCGTGTTCCGAGGCCATATCTGCATATGCTAGGCTCGTCAAGTTTAACCTGAGTATTCTGCGTGTGCAAAAACTGGCATGCACCCATTGTAGATGGACGTAGAGCTTATCACACCCGATCATCACGTGGTGTCTGGGCACGATGAACTTTGGCAACGGTGCATACTCTGGGAGAACACTTCTTGATAATTTAGTGAGAGATCATCTTATAATGCTACCGTCAATCAAAGCAAGATAAGATGCATAAAAGGATAAACATCACATGCAATCAATATAAGTGATATGATATGGCCATCATCATCTTGTGCTTGTGATCTCCATCTCCGAAGCACCGTCGTGACCACCATCGTCACCGGCGTGACACCTTGATCTCCATCGTAGCATCATTGTTGTCTCGCCAATCTTATGCTTCCACGACTATCACTACCGTTTAGTAATAAAGTAAAGCATTACATCGTGATTGCATTGTATACAATAAAGCGACAACCATATGGCTCCTGCCAGTTGCCGATAACTCGGTTACAAAACATAGTCATCTCATACAATAAAATTCAGCATCATGCCTTGACCATATCACATCACAACATGCCCTGCAAAAACAAGTTAGACGTCCTCTACTTTGTTGTTGCAAGTTTTGCGTGGCTGCTACGGGCTTAAGCAAGAACCAATCTCACCTACACATCAAAACCACAATGATAGTTTGTCAAATAGACTCCGTTTTAACCTTCGCAAGGACCGGGCGTAGCCACACTTGGTTCAACTAAAGTTGGAGAGACAGTCGCCCGCAAGCCACCTATGTGCAAAGCACGTCGGGGGAACCGGTCTCGCGTAAGCGTAAGCGTAATGTTGGTCCGGGTCGTCTCGTCCAACGATGCCGCCGAACCAAAGTATGACATGCTGGTAGGCAGTATGACTTATATCGCCCACAACTCACTTGTGTTCTACTCGTGCATATAACATCAACATAAATAACCTAGGCTCGGATGCCACTATTGGGTTTCGTAGTAATTTCAAAAAAATTCATATGCACACGCAAGATCATGTGATGCATAGCAACGAGAGGGGAGAGTGTTGTCTACGTACCCAACGCAGACCGACTGCGGAAGCGCTGACACGACGTAGAGGAAGTAGTCGTACGTCTTCACGATCCAACCGATCAAGTACCGAAACTACGACACCTCCGAGTTCGAGCACACGTTCAGCTCGATGACGATCCCCGGACTCCGATCCAGCAAAGTGTCGGGGAAGAGTTCCGTCAGCACGACGGCGTGGTGACGATCTTGATGCACTACAGCAGCAGGGCTTCGCCTAAACTCCGCTACAGTATTATCGAGGAATATGGTGGCTGGGGGCACCGCACACGGCTAAAGAATAGATCACGTGGATCAACTTGTGTGTTCTAGGGTGCCTCTACCTCGGTATATAAAGGACCAAAGGGGGGGAGGCTGGCCGGCCACAAGGGGTGCGCTAGGAGAGTCCTACTCCCTCTGGGAGTAGGATTCCCCCCCCCCCAATCCTAGTTGGAATAGGATTCGCGGACGGGGAAAAGAGAGAGGGGGGGCCGACCACCTCTCCTAGTCCTAATAGGACTAGGGGAAGGGGGAGGCGCACAGCCCATGTAGGGCTGCCTCTTCTCTTTTCCACTAAGGCCCATCATGGCCCATTTAGCTCCCGGGGGGTTCCGGTAACCTTCCCGGTACACCGGTAAAATCCCGATTTCACCCGGAACACTTCCGATATCCAAACATAGGCTTCCAATATATCAATCTTTACGTCTCGACCATTTCGAGACTCCTCGTCATGTCCGTGATCACATCCGGGACTCCGAACAACCTTCGGTACATCAAAATGCATAAACTCATAATATAACTGTCATCGCAACCTTAAGCGTGCGGACCCTACGGGTTCGAGAACAATGTAGACATGACCGAGACACGTCTCCGGTCAATAACCAATAGCGGGACCTGGATGCCCATATTGGCTCCTACATATTCTACGAAGATCTTTATCGGTCAGACCGCATAACAATATACGTTGTTCCCTTTGTCATCGGTATGTTGCTTGCCCGAGATTCGATCGTCGGTATCCAATACCTAGTTCAATCTTGTTACCGGCAAGTCTCTTTACTCGTTCCATAATACATCATCTCACAACTAACATATTAGTTGTAATGCTTGCAAGGCTTATGTGATGTGCATTACCGAGAGGGCCCAGAGATACCTCTCCGACAATCGGAGTGACAAATCCTAATCTCGAAATACGCCAACCCAACATGTACCTTTGGAGACACCTTTAGTACTCCTTTATAATCACCCAGTTACTTTGTGACGTTTGGTAGTACCCAAAGTGCTCCTCCGGTAAACGGGAGTTGCATAATCTCATAGTTATAGGAACATGTATAAGTCATGAAGAAAGCAATAGCAACATACTAAACGATTGGGTGCTAAGCTAATGGAATGGGTCATGTCAATCAGATCATTCAACTAATGATGTGACCTCGTTAATCAAATAACAACTCTTTGTTCATGGTTAGGAAACATAACCATCTTTGATTAACGAGCTAGTCAAGTAGAGGCATACTAGTGACACTCTGTTTGTCTATGTATTCACACATGTATTATGTTTCCGATTAATACAATTCTAGCATGAATAATAAACATTTATCATGATATAAGGAAATAAATAATAAATTTATTATTGCCTCTAGGGCATATTTCCTTCAATGGTGTCATGCCGGTGACGATGATGATCATGGCGCCCCGAAGATGGAGATCAAAAGGACCAAAATGATATTGGCCATATCATGTCACTATTTGATTGCATGTGATGTTTATCATGTTTTACATCTTATTTGCTTAGAACGACGGTAGCTTAAATAAGATGATCCCTTGCAATAATTTCAAGAAAGTGTTCCCCCTAACTATGCACCGTTGCGAAGGTTCGTTGTTTCGAAGCACCACGTGATGATCGGGTGTGATAGATTCTAACGTTCGAATACAACGGGTGTAAGCCAGATTTACACACGCAGTACACTTAGGTTGACTTGACGAGCCTAGCATGTACAGACATGGCCTCAGAACACGGAAGACCGAAAGGTCGAACGTGAGTCGTATAGAAGATACGATCAACATGAAGATGTTCACCGATGATGACTAGTCCGTCTCACGTGATGATCGGACACGGCCTAGTTGACTCGGATCATGTATCACTTAGAAGACTAGAGGGATGTCTATCTGAGTGGGAGTTCATTAAATAATTTGATTAGATGAACTTAATTATCATGAACATAGTCTAAATTGTCTTTGCAAATATGTTCTAGATAAATAGCTCACGTTGTAGCTCCCTGTTTCTATACGTTCCTAGAGAAAGACTAAGTTGAAAGATATGATAAGCAATGATGCGGATTGGGTCCGTAGTCCGAGGAGTGTCCTCACTGCTACACAGAAGGCTTACGTTTTTGATGCACCGCTCGATGTGCAAACCCCTACAACGTCGTGTGTAGATGTTGTGAACACCTGACAGACACATCCTGATGACTACTTGATAGTTTAGTGCACCATACTTTACGACTTAGAATCGGGATTCCAATGACATTTTGAACGCCATAGAACATATGAGATGTTCCAAGAGCTGAAATTGGGATTTCAGGCTCATGCCCATGTTGAGAGGTATGAGACCTCTGACAAGTTCTTTTGCCAACAAGATGGAGGAGAATAGCTTAGCTAGTGAGCATGTGCTCAGAATGTCTGGGTGCTACAATCACTTAAATCAAGTGGGAGTTAAACTTCCAGATAAGATAGTGATTGATAGAGTTCTCTAGTCACTATCACTAAGCTACTAGATCTTCGTGATGAACTATGACATGCAAGGGATGGAGTTGATCCCGGAGCTGTTCGCGGTGCTTAAGACCGCAAATGGTAGAAATCAAGAAGGAGCATCAAGTGTTGATGGTTTAACAAGACCACTGGTTTCAAGAAGGGTAAGGGCTAGAAGGGAAACTTCATGGATGGCAAACCAGTTGCCGCTCCAGTGAAGGAACCCAAGGTTGAACCCAAACCTGAGAGTAAGTGCTTCTATTGTAAGGGGAACGGTCACTGGTAGCGGAATTACCCCAAATGCATGGTAGATAAGAAGGCTGGCAACTTCAACAAAGTATATATGTGTTATTAATGTGTACCTCACTAGTACTCCTGGTAGCACCTGGGTATTGGATACTGGTTTAGTTGCTATTATTGGTGACTTGAAGCAAAAGCTACGGACTAAACGGAGACTGGCTAAGGGCGGGTGACGATGTGTGTTGGAAGTGTTTCCAAAGTTGATGAGATCACCATCGCACGCTCCATCTGCCTTCGGGATTAGTATTGAACCTAGATAAATGTTATCAGGTGTCAACGTTGAGCATGAATATGATTAGATCATGTTCATTGCAATGCGGTTATTCATTTAAGTTAGAGAATAATGATTATTCTGTTTACATGAATAATACCTTTCATGGTCATGCACCCTATGTGAATGGTTCAGTGAATCTCGGTCGTGGTAATACACATGTTCACGCCAAAAGATGTAGATAGTACCACTTTCTTGTGGCACTGCCGCTTAGGTC
Source organism: Triticum aestivum (assembly GCF_018294505.1). Classification (NCBI taxonomy): domain Eukaryota; kingdom Viridiplantae; phylum Streptophyta; class Magnoliopsida; order Poales; family Poaceae; genus Triticum; species Triticum aestivum. The sequence goes on along the minus strand of NC_057803.1, from coordinate 569,969,729 downwards.
ATATTGGCGTAAGATGCATGAAGAAACTCTGTGTCGATGGATGTTTGGAGTCACTTGATTTTGAATCGCTTGACACATGCGAGCCATGCCTCATGGGCAGGATGACTAAGACCCCGATTTCAGGTACAATGAAACGGGCAAGTGACTTGTTGGAAATCATACATGCTGATGCGTGTGATCCAATGAGAATTGAAGCGTGCGGTGGATATCGCTATTTTCTCATCTTCACTGACGATTTGAGTAGATATAGGTATATTTACTTAATGAAGCACAAGTCTGAAACATTTGAAAAGTTCAAGCGATTTCAGAGTGAAGTTAAGAACCATCAAAACAAGAAGATCAAATTCCTACGATCTGATCGATGAGAATTTCTGAGTTATGAGTTTGGCAATCACTTAAGACATTGTGGAAATTCTTTCACAGTTGAAGCCACCTGGAACACCACAGGGTAATGGTGTGTCCGGACGTCGTAATCGAACCTTATGAGATATGGTGCGATCTATGATGTCTCTTACCGGTCTACCGTTTTCATTTTGAGGATATGCGTTAGGGACAGTTGCATTCACTTTAGATAGGACACCATCTAAGTCCGTTGAGATGACGTCATATGAATATGGTTTGGCAAGAAACCAAAGTTGTCATTTCTTAATGTTTGGGGTTGTGATGCTTAAGGCTTCAGCCAGAGAAGCTCGAACCCAAAAGCGGACAAACACATCTTCATAGAATACCCAAAGGTGACAGTTGGGTATACCTTCTATCTCAGATCCGAGGGCAAATTGTTTGTCGCTAAGAACGGGTCCTTTCTCGAGAAGGAGTTTCTCTCGAAAGAATTGAGTGGGAGGAAGATAGAACTTGATGAGGTTGTCGAACCTTTACTTCAACTAGAGAGTGATGCAACACAGAAAGATGTTTTCTGTGGCGCCTATGTCTGTTGAATAGGAAGTTAATGATAGTGATCATGAAGCTTCGGATCAAGTTGCTATCGAACCTCGTAGGTCGACAAGGATATTTACTACTCCTGAGTGGTACAGTAATCCTGTCTTAGATATCATGTTGTTAGACAACAATGAACCTACGAGTTATGGAGAAGCGATGGTGGGCCCGTATTCTGACAAATGGTTAGAAGCCATGAAATCCGAGATAGGATCCATGTATCAGAACAAAGTATGGACTTTGGTGGACTTGCCCGATGATCGGCAAGCCATTGAGATAAATGGATCTTTAAGAAGAAGGCGGACGTGGGCGGTAATGTTACCATCTATGAAGCTCGACTTGTGGGAAAGAGTATTTTCACAAGTTCAAGGAGTTGACTACAATGAGAATTTCTCACCCGTAGCGATGCTTAAGTCCGTCGGAATCATGATAGCATTAGCTGTATTTTTGATTATGAAATCTGACAGATGGATGTCAAAAACAAGTTTTCTTATCAGTTTTCGTAAGAAAGAGTTGTATGTGATACAATCAAAGTTTTGTAGATCCTAAAGATGCTAAAAGGTATGCTGCCTCCAGCGATCCTTCTATGGACTAGAGCAACCATCTTGGAGTTAGAATATATGCTTTGATGGAGTGATCAAAGCTTTTAGGTTTATACAATGTTTGCTAGAAACTTGTATTTACAAGAAAGTGAGTGGGAGCACTACAACATTTTTGATAAGTATATGTGGATGACATATTGTTGATCCGAAATAATGTAGAATTTCTGGAAAGCACAAACGGTTGTTTGAAGAGTGATTTTCAAAGGAAGACCTGGATAAAGCTGCTTACATATTGGGCATCAAGATCTACAGAGATAGATCAAGACGCCTGATGATACTTTCAAAGAACGCACACCTTGACATGATTTTGAAGGAGTTCAAAATAGAACAGTCAAAGAAGGGATTCTTACCTGAGTTGTAAGGTGTGAAGTTGAGTAAGACTCAAAGCTTGACCACGGTAGAAGAAAGAGGAAGGACGAAGGTCGTCCCCTATGCTTTTGTCATAGGCTCTATACGGTATGCCATGCTGAGTACCACACCTGATGTGTGCCTTGCCACATGTCTAACAAGAGGGTGCAAAGGTGATCTAGGAGTGGATCACCAGATAGCGGTCAAAATTATCCTTAGAGGAATAAGGAAATGTTTCTCGGTTATGGAGGTGATAAAGAGTTCGACGTAAAGAGTTACGTCGATGCAAGCTTAACACCTATCCGGATAGCTCTGAGTAGAGATACCGGATACATATAATGGAGCAAAAATTTGGAATAGCTCCAAGTGGAACGTGGTAGCAGCATCTACGATATGACATAAAGTTTTGTGAAATACATAGGGATCTGAATATTGCAGACCCGTGGACTACAACCTCTCTCACAAGCATAACATGATCAAAACCAGAACTCATTGAGTGTTAATCACATAGTGATGTGAACTAGATTATTGACTCTAGTAAACTCTTTGGATGTTGGTCACATGGCGATGTGACCTGTGAGTGTTAATCACATGGCGATGTGAACTAGATTATTGACTCTAGTGCAAGTGAGAATGTGTTGGAAATATGCCCTAGAGGCAATAATAAATTAGTTATTATTATATTATATTTCATTGTTCATGATAATCGTTTATTATTCATGCTAGAATTGTATTGATAGGAAACTCAGATACATGTGTGGATACATATACAACACCATGTCCCTAGTAAGCCTCTAATTGACTAGCTCGTTGATCAATAGATGGTTACGGTTTCCTGACCATGGGCATTGGATGTCGTTGATAACGGGATCACATCATTAGGAGAATGATGTGATGGACAAGACCCAATCCTAAGCCTAGCACAAGATCATGTAGTTCGTATGCTAAAGCTTTTCTAATGTCAAGTATCATTTTTTTAGACCATGAGATTGTGCAACTCCCGGATACCGTAGGAGTGCTTTGGGTGTGCCAAATGTCACAACGTAACTGGGTGGCTATAAAGGTGCACTACGGGTATCTCCAAAAGTGTCTGTTGGGTTGGCACGAATCGAGACTGGGATTTGTCACTCCGTGTAACGGAGAGGTATCTCTGGGCCCACTCGGTAGGACATCATCATAATATGCACAATGTGACCAAGGAGTTGATCACGGGATGATGTGTTACGGAACGAGTAAAGAGACTTGCCGGTAACGAGATTGAACAAGGTATCGGGATACCGACGATCGAATCTCGGGCAAGTATCGTACCGATAGACAAAGGGAATTGTATACGGGATTGATTGAATCCTTGACATCGTGGTTCATCCGATGAGATCATCGTGGAGCATGTGGGAGCCAACATGGGTATCCAGATCCCGCTGTTGGTTATTGACCGAAGAGTTGTCTCGACCATGTCTGCATGACTCCCGAGCCCGTAGGGTCTACACACTTAAGGTTCGATGACGCTGGGGTTATAGGGAATAGATGTACGTGGTTACCGAATGTTGTTCAGAGTCCCGGATGAGATCCCGGACGTCACGAGGAGTTCCGAAATGGTCCGGAGGTAAAGATTTATATATGGGAAGTCATCATACGGTCACCGGAATAATTCGGGGGGTTACCGGTATTGTACCGGGACCACCGAAGGGGTTCCAGGGGTCCACCGGGAGGGTCCACCTGCCCCAGAGGGCCCTATGGGCTGTGTGTGGAGAGGGACCAGCCCCTTAATGGGCTGGGCGCCTTCCCTCTAGGGTCCATGCACCTAGGGTTTGGGGGAACCCTAAAGGGGGGCGCCCCCCTTGCCTTGGGGGGCAAGGCAACCCCCCTGCCGCCGCCCCTCCTCAGATTGGGTCTGAGGGGGCCGGCCCCCCTCTCCCTTGCCCCTATATATATGTGTGGGGGGTGGGAGGGCAGCCGCACCCAAGTTCTGGTGCATCCCTCTCCCTCTCCCAAGTCCTCCTCCTCTCCTGCGGTGCTTGGCGAAGCCCTGCAGGATTGCCACACTCCTCCTTCACCACCACGCCGTCGTGCTGCTGCTGGACGGAGTCTTCCCCAACCTCCTCTTCTCCCCTTGCTGGATCAAGGCGTGGGAGACGTCATCAGGCTGCACGTGTGTTGAACACGGAGGCGCCGTTGTTCGGCGCTTAGATCGGAATCAACCGCGATCTGAATCGCTGCGAGTACGACTCCTTCATCCGCGTTCTTGCAACGCTTCCGCTTAGCGATCTACAAGGGTATGTAGATGCACTTCCCTTCCCCTCGTTGCTATATTACTCCATAGATTGATCTTGGTGATGCGTAGAAAATTTTAAATTTCTGCTACGATCCCAAGCAGAATGCGCTACAGAGCCGCGTCTTAACCGACACCAATCGCCTCCGAAGATCAACAACTCCATTGGACCTCGCTTGTTGACGCATCGTTCGCCCTTAATGCCAACGGAGGAGATGACAAGCAAATGATGGGACTTGGTCAGTCCAGATAAAGGCATCACCTTGGATTCCCAGCGACGGTATACATGGCGCCTCTGAAGAACAATCTTGGGCACTGGCAAGCATCGGAGGAGCGCGACAAGGAACCTCCAAGCCAAGTGTCCAAACACAATGCTCCTAACGAAGGTACGGCGTCGAGGACGCCCCCATCGTGTCGATCCCACACCAAGCCTAGGCTTTCGCCCGAAGACATCTACCAAATAAACACGGGAGCAGGGAAGTGTCGACACATCTCAACAACGCCTCCAAGGAGGGGGCGACGACCAGGGGCGCCGTCACTGCCGGTGTTGACAAATGGGCAAGACCTTCATCTGTTTTTGCAGCACACCTCCCACCCTCGACGCCGGTCTGGGGCCACCGTTCGAGTTGTTCGCACCGCTGGCGCCGCAACACCACGTCGTTGTAGTCGTAGCATTACAGTCCACCAACACCCGCATGGCCGAGATCGCATTCCACCTCCCGCCTAGACGAGAGAAACGCAGCACGGCACCTCCATCTCCACCGAACAGGGCTGCACACCTCGTGCAATAGCTGTCTCACTCTAGACAGCTGTCACTACCACAACCCTTCGTCCTAGATCTGACCCCGATGGGCCCAAATCGAGCCCACACTTTCGCCTCATTCGCACCGACGCCTCCAGGAGGGCAACCGCACGCCCACACCCGAGTTGACCGCCGGCCGCCAGCACTCCGGGAGCTCCCGCCACTCTTGGCCAAACCCCACACAGCCGCCGTCACCATGAGAGCCGGTCTGCACGGCCCTCCACTCTCGCACTGACACAATATGGAGGCGTCGTTCCTCGACAGACTCCTCTGCTCCTCCGCGAATCTCCGTCGCACCATGGCCTGACCACACGCCGCCCGCATGACGCCACCCCTTCACGCAAAGGGGGAGGGGCCCGTCCGGGCTCGCTGACCTCGCCCGTTGCCTTTGACGGCCAGGCCCCGTCACCATCTAGGACGGGGGTCTCTGGCGGTTAGGGTTAGCTCTCCGGAACCGCCTGCACGTGCGGTCTGGGATGGAGGGGAAAGTTTTTGCTCTCATAAATATCAATTTTGATAAAGCACATTTAGATGTGCTCTAAGTATTGCACATCTAAATCCTATGTCATTGATTTTACGCTAAGCTTCGTGCAAGTATTTTCTTTTGTTTTTCTAGATTAATTGAGTCATTTAGATGTGCGACAAACCCAAATAATATAGTGTGTCTAGGGCACATCTAGATGTGCTCTAGTTATTGCACATCTAAGTGAGTGAATCAAGCATAAAGAGAAAATAAAAAAAAAGGAAAATATCCACACGAATCTCGACGTAAGATTAATGACATAGGACTTAGATGTACAATACTTGTGTCACATTTAGATGTGCTTTAGCAAAACTGAATAATATACTGAAAACCGGACTAAAATTGTGGCAGCACTGGCCGACCTGACCACCCATAAAAAGACACGCCGCCGAGAAGTAGAGATGAGCTTGCATCCGAGATGGCAAAGTGAGAACCAAGTTTTCTGCCAAACCAGCCAACAAAAGCTGACATTTCTTTTCACCAGGCGAGCGCTGGTGGTTACGCGCCACACAGATCTTTCTCTTAGGAGACGCGCTACAGATCGTTGGCCCATTTAGATGCATCACTCGATCGGATTTGGCGTTACGTCATTGACCGAACCAAACCAGATCACGTGGACAAACACGCCAAATTCAAGCAGTGACTCGAGTCACGTAACGGTATCGCTCGAGTGGAACTGCCTGGCATAACGGTGCTAGAATTAAGACTGACGTAAGCTACTCCTTCCGATCCATATTAATTGACACTGATTTAATACAATTTTAATAACAAAAAATACATTAGTAAATATAGTGCATGGCACATGCGGGCGAGCTTTCGCCCTACGTCCAAATTTTAAAAATTTACACGTAAAATTACATATGTACTTAATGACGGGTGAAGTGTGACTAATAAGTATCCATCCGTTTCAAAATAAGTGTCTCAACCTTAGTTCAACTTTGTACTAAAGTTAATATAAAGTTGAGACATTTATTTTGAGACGGAGGAAGTAACAAACTTTCAAACTTGCAAATTCACACTCTACCCAACACCAACTTCACAAATATCTTTATTTGTCACTCGGTATGTAAGTTGACGTCACGACAAACTCGAACTCCGACATCGACAGAGGAGAACGCAACTGTGCTATCGAGGATGAGAACACCACGATGATGTAAGGATTGCGACTTGAGTATTGCAAAAGGAAGTTTGAGTGTGTTTCTATGGTGGATATCATTTGGAGGCGTCTCATAGAAAATATAATTTTTATTGCGTTAATTGTACATCCTTTTCTCTATGCTTAACCAGGGGTGCAAATGTGTATTGTTTAGGGTAGCCAGTGGCCCTATCTAGTCCAACCAAATGAACCGCTTATTTTTTTTTTAAATTTTTTTATAATTCATTTGGTTGAACAAAATAGGGCTAGACATCAACTCTTGCAAGTTGAAAACCCGTACACAATATGGTACTGTAAATCCGTGAGCACTTGATGTACATGTTACATATCCTGATCTGAGATATCAGAATATCTCTGAGTTAATTTTACCGCACGGCAAGCGTGGTGAGCAATCTTCAAATCGTTCGGAAAAAAATCTCACAGTTATTTTTGTCAGTATAAGCAAGGAACCCCTAAAACCGAGAGCCCTTCTCCTAATAGGCAGAGCTCCAAAACGAACTTGGCGACTCTCCCCCGACCCTCACCCCCATCGCCCGCCGCCTCCGGCCTCCCCCGCCCGATCTCGCCGTCGCCATGGAGGACGACGACGAGTTCGGCGACCTCTACACGGACATCGTCCTCCCGACGTCCGAGCCCCCCAGGCCGCCGCCGCCCGCCGAAACCCCGCCGCGCGCCGCCCCGGCCCCAAACCCTAATTCCGCGCCAGCTCCCGCGTCGGCCGCGGCGGCGGCGGGCGCCGAGGACGACGACGACGACGACTGGCTGCTCGGAGGGGGCGACCCCCTCGCCGGGGTCGACCCCACCACCGACTGGGTCGACGAGGACGACGATGGCGGCGCGCCCCCCGCCGTGAAGCGCGAGGTCGATGCGAAGCCGCCGCCCCCCGCCGCGGAGGATCCCGATCCGCTCATGGGGGTCGGCGCGGACGACCCCGGGGCGGCCATCCCGGGGCTCTCGTCCTCGGCGGCGGCCGGTGGTGCGGCCGGGAGCGACGAGTGGGATAGCGACAGCGAGGACGACCTCCAGATCGTGCTCAACGAGACGGACGGACGCCGGCGGCTCGGGGAGGACGAAGGCGACGACGAGGACGGGGAAGACCTCCTCATCGTCGCCGATGGACCTCACGTCCCCGGCATGGAGGAGCAGGAGTGGGTGGAGGACGGGACAGCGGCTGGGCCCGAGGGAGAGAGAAAAGAGGGCGGTGAGCCTGGGAAGACGGGCCCCATGCCTGGCGGGAGGATCGGGTACAGTGGCGGCGGCCCGGGGTTCCACCCGCAGCACCATTCCATGTTCAAGGTCAGTTATTCGGGCCAAGAAGCCGTTCGATGTTCGATGCGCTCGGCCCACCCCCAAAGAGGGAGACGGCATAAACCCCGGTTGCAACTCGCTATGCTTTACGTTGTACTGTGTAAATTCCTGATAAAGTTTAGTTTCTTCCTTAGATTCTTTTGCATTCCTGCTTACTGTCCGACAATGTATACTGTAAATGCAATTTATATAACATATAAAGGGAACAAAGGGAAATACAATGATTTTGCATTTACTTTTTCATGCTTCCGTATAGCAACTTCAAGAGCCTTCTGAATGTTTAATCCCCGTGGGGTTATAATTCTTTGTTTAGTTAGTGAAGTAGTTAACAAGATGGTGGCATCGATACAGACTGGTCACTGAATTTCAAGTCAGTAACTTCATTCCAGATGCTGGTGTGATGCGGATGAAGTCAGCCATTTCGAGGAACATGCCGGTTATTTCATGATAGGAGATAGTGACAAGGTCGGCAGGTGCTCGAAGCTGGCAATATCACTTTTGTCCAGTAAGAGATAAGGCACACATTAGTTGACCCAGCTCCAAGAGCAGGCACTATGATGTACATAAGCTTGCTTGTCAAAGCTCAATCTTCAGGCTGTGTCCAAAATATTTCATTGTTCTGGCTATACACACTCAAGTTACAGTATTCGTTGGCTGTATGCGCTCAAGTCACATTCTCCCTAACTGTAGGTCTGTTAGTTCTAGCTATTTCTCTGTGCTAAACTCAACAACAGAACTATGGGGAAATTGGCAAACAGCTGCTGACAGGCGTTTTCCTGTTCCTTGCCGCGAACACAAATATTGACTCTACCTCTAGCAGGAGAGTGTTTAACAATCCCGCACTGGGACTCTTAGGACTAATGGCCATCTGACTGTGGTTGGACCCTGTATGATCAAAGAAGACTTGAATGATTTAGGTGCAGTTGTAACTGTTCGATCCTAAATGTATCGGCACATTTTGTCAGTGTGGAATTTTGTTCTATTAATATCTGCCTGGATATAACTAAGTGGTCAGCTCTAGCATAGTCAAATTACGTACTCACACCCTGGGGATGTGAGATCAGATCTCTTGCAAGTTAATGATAAATTCCATGCATCAGTACATATGCTATTATCTTTAATATAATAATTTGTTATCAAGCAATACCTGTAGTGGGATCAAATATGTTCTTCTGCTACATGACACTTCCTAAACCATTTTCAAAGAATGGCAATACTGGACAGCATGTAAACCCCAATTGAATATTAAATCAAGCACAGTTCAAGTTCATTTCACGAACTACATGATGTTTTGCATATATATTCATCATCTGTTCTCATGGCTTAACTGCTGGCAAAGCGATGATGTTAAGTACTTGGAAAGTTGTTGGTTGGGAAATGAGTGTTCTCATTCACCTTTTTAACTTTTTAAACTTTCTCTTTGATTATTTTTATAATCTTTGTTCTCCCTCTTGCAGTATGTACGACCTGGCGCTCCAACCGGTGGGGCTCCTAGTGCTCCTGGCCAATTCCGTCCACCTGGACCCCCTGGACCTTTTTCTGGTCGAGGAAGAGGAGACTGGCGGCCTGGTGCTTGTAGGGGCATGAATAAAGGTTTTCATTCAGGCTATGGAATGACTCCATGGGGTGGTGCTGGTCGTGGTTTTGGTGGCGGACTAGATTTCACACTTCCTCCTCACAAGTAAGTTAACTGGTAGACATGATAAGACCTGTAGGTCATTTTATGCTTCGCTTGCTGCAAACTCTGTTTATCTGTTGCAGTTGTGAGTGTGCATTAGGGTTATTATTGTTGCATGCTCTGGCAAATGCCAATTTTGCGTGAATTTAACTCAACGCATAGAATACATCTAGCATTCTCAACTCAAGCGCGCAGAGTCAAGAACCATATACCACTATTTGTTACCTTTTTTTTTGGATGAGGGGCCGGGGATTGAATTCTAGGTTGGAATCAAGGAATTATTTGTGTGCTTCCCGTTGTTATTTCAGTTACATCTGGACAACTATTCTATTTATGCTCATTATATGCCCTCTCCTCAACATAATTTATTTGTCCCAGGATAATTTTTGATATTGACATTGACACCACATTTGAGGAGAAGCCATGGAAATACCCTAGTGCTGAAATTTCAGACTTCTTCAACTTTGGGCTTGATGAGGAGAAATGGAAAGACTACTGCAAGCAACTGGTCAGTCCTTGTTTAACATTTGGTGGCAATA